>NW_008704349.1:1419258-1462024 GCF_000326865.2 Helobdella robusta | reverse complement strand
TAATTTTGGTGGTTTTGGTCATCTTTTTTTCTTTTTTTCTAATTTTTTCCCCCCCCCCCCCCCCTCCTCTCCGTTTCATCCAAGCCAATGCCAAATGTATTTGTCATTGTGTCAGTCAGTCAGTCAGTCAGTCATACATTTCATCATCATAATTAACATCATCATCATAATTCATCATCGTCGTCATCATCGTCATTGGTATCATTACCAAGATCTGAAAAAAGCTCATTTGCATTCGTCTGACGATCGATAGAATGATGAAGTAATTAACTTTGCGAATGTTGTTTTTGATGTTGTTCTTGATGCCGTTGTTGTTTTGTATATGATGATATTGTTGTTGTTGATGTTGATGTTGTTGTTGTTGATGTTGTTGTTGTTGATGTTGTTGTTGTTGATGTTGTTGTTGTTGATGTTGTTGTTGAAGATGTTGTTGATGCAGTTGTTGTTTTGTATGTGTTGATATTGTTGTTGTTGTTGATGTTGTTGATGCTGTTGTTGTTGTTGATGTGTGTGTTGCTGTTCATGCTGTTGGTGATGTCATACTTTATTTTTTGTTTTTTGGGTTTTATTAGCATTAGATGTATCTACACGCTGTGTTAATGACGTTGATGTAATTGGATATTTCTTTCATGTGCTGTTGTAGTAGTAGTAACAGCAGCAGCAGTGGCAGCTGTAGTAGCAGCAGCAGTAGTAGTAGCAGCAGCAGTGGCAGCAACAGTAGTAGTAGTAGTAGCAGCAGTAGTTGTCGTTATGGCTAAAGTATTTGAGTTTCAAAAAAAGAAAGAAAGAAAATGTTTTGTGTTTTAAACTTCGCATATTTTGACTCCATGGTTGATGTTTGCTGATGTAATTTCAATTGATGTAGCATTTGTTAGTGTCATTGCTTGCTGTCTTTCATTTTATTAGTGACATTAAACTTTAGAATGGATTAATGCATCCATATCATGTCTACATTGCTTGTTAACCTAGATGCCGTAGGTACCATAGTATACAAAACTGTAAATAAATAAAAGAAATAGGTATGAATGTAATACACACACAAACACGCACATACATACATACACACTGTGTATGCATATGTGTGTGTGTTTGTGTGTGTGTTTGTGTGTGCACTGTGTATGCATATGTGGGTGTTTGTGTGTTTGTTTGTGTGTGTGTGTGTGTGTATGTGTGTGTATGGCGATGACAATGATATCGATTATAATAGAGTCTGTATGACATTTATTTTACTTCCAAGTCAATAACATATCGACATTCCTTGCTAAAGAAAAAACACAGTTATGCCATAAAATAATAATATTTAATAATAATAATTACAATATATTATTATTATTATTTACAATCATTGCTACTAGTAGTAAAAGAAGTAGTAGCAGTAGTAGTAGTAGTAGCAGCAGCAATAGTAATAGTAATAACAATAGTAGTAGTAGTAGTAGTAGTAGTAGGAGGAGGAGGAGGAGTAGTAGTAGTAGTAGTAGTAGTAGGAGGAGGAGGAGGAGTAGTAGTAGCAGTAGTAGCAGTAGTAGTAGTAGAGTAGTTGTAGTAGTAGTAGTAGTAGTAGTAGTAGTAGTAGTAGAGTAGTTGTAGTAGTAGTAGTAGTAGTAGGAGGAGGAGGAGGAGTAGTAGTAGCAGTAGTAGCAGTAGTAGTAGTAGAGTAGTAGTAGTAGTAGTAGTAGTAGTAATAGTAGTAGAGTAGTTGTAGTAGTAGTAGTAGTAGTAGTAGTAGAGTAGTTGTAGTAGTAGTAGTAGCAGCAGCAGAAAAAGTTTTTTGATTATTATTACTATCGTAATTGTTATTAATAATATCAAAGATAATGTGATTAATATTAATGTGATTGTTATTATTTTTATGACGTCATTAGTGTCGTCATGGGAAAGTTCTTATGAGGTCAGAGATGATCATATGCATGGTTTAATAAATTTATTTAGTTGACCGGCCGAGCGGATTGTGTGGCGATTTTGTGGATGATGACGCTGCTTCTGCCACTGCTACTAATGATGATGATGATGATGACGGTGGTGGTAATGATGATGATGATAATGGTGATGATGATGATGGATATAATGATAATGATAATGAGACAGAACGTCATTGGAAATTTTAATTACGAAAAAATTGTTTCAAATCTAACCTTCTGTAGAAGAAAGAGTTAATTAATTAATTAATTAATTAATTAATTAATTAATTAATTAACTAAGAATTAAAAAACTAATAAAATGAAATGATAACATTAATAATGATAATAATAATTATTAATTTAGTTATTATTTAAGTTATTTTCTAAAATAATGAGCTTTATTTATATAATTTCATATTCATAATTCTTAACTAACAAAGGAAACATCATATGACAAATACCAAGCAATCAAACTTACCTATCTGACAATCATAATTTAAAGTAACTAAAATTATAATTAAAAATAATCATAACTCTATTATTTAATAATGATAATAATGATGAAAAAAAGAATAAAATATTTTTCTAAAATAATTTATTTAGACCAACAAAATGTAGATGTTGTTTAACGTTATCACATAGGATCACAAATGTGTTTTTTTTCAAAATTAAATGCATGCAAACTCAGGCCTATTGCGTCTTCTAGATAAACTCTGTTGCTTGCACAAGCTTCAACATGTATATATATATATATATATATATATATATATATATATATATATATACAAACATACACACGTTCGTACATACATACATTCATACATACACACTTACAGACACACATACAAACATACATGCACACATACAAAACGTATATACAAAGACGTGGTTATCTTTTAGTATCTCTAGGTTGACATATCTAATGAAGTTATTCGCTCATTTCTTTGCACCCTGTTCTTGCATGTACGTACGTACGTATGTATGTATGCATGTTTGTATGTTTGCATGTTTGTATACATGTATGTATGTATGTTTGTTTTTTTGTATGTTTGTATGTGTGTATATAGGTAAGTTTATATGGATGGATGTTCAAAATATAAATAGACACGATGCTTTGAGGAAGCATGCATCTAATTATTTATTTACGTTTTTTGTGTATGTATCTATGTGTGTGTGTGTGTGTGTTTGTTTGTGTATGTATATGTGTGTGTATGTATGTGTGTGTATGTATGTGTGTGTTTGTGTGTATGTGTGTGCGCGTGTGCGCGCGCGAGTGTGTTTGTATTCAAAACACGCATCTCAGCGGTTTATTTATATTCATCCACATATATGCGTTTTATCTATCTTTCAATCATCAAAATTTTTTCATTTTTTTTATTCATTCATTTTCCAGTTTCCTCATTCACTCAGTTCTTCCTCTTTTATTTATAATTTGTTATCTTTTAATAATAACAACTATAATAGAAATAACTATTTTTTTTATTAATATTGTTGTTATTATTATTATTGTTAACCGACAGATGTTTTTGGTTGCTCATAGTTGCATATTTGTTTTAAAATTTTAGAGAATCAGGATCATCATTTTTCCTTCTCGATCGCCACTATCATCATCAACATCATCATCGTCGTCATCATCATCATCGTCGTCATCATCGTCGTCGTCGTCGTCGTTCCGATTACTTCAAACGTCATTAATAACAATGTAGGTTTCCAGTTTTGAATTTTTATGTTTTTTTCGTTCATTCATTCATTCGTTCGTTCATTCATTCATTCTTTCGTTCTTTCATTCGTTCGTTCGTTCGTTCGTTCGTTCATTCATTCATTCATTTATTCATTCATTCATCCATTCATTGATTCATTCATACATTCACTCGTTCGTTCATTCTTTCTTTCCTTCGTCCATTCATTTATTCATTGTTTTTCTTTTCATTTTACTCTCGCTTGCTCATCCGCTCATTTTTCAACTTTTTTTTATTCATCCTCATCGATTTTTCTCCTAACTTTCTCGTGCATTCCCCTCATATTTCATCTTCCTCTCTCTTTTTTTCTCTCCCTTTTTCGGTATTCTATCTCTCCCCTTCCGAAAAGTTTTTCTTTTTATACTCTTTCAATCAATCATGCGTCTTTTCATCGCCAGTTCATTAATTATTCTGTTCATTAACTATTCATTCGTTCGTTCATTAATTCAATTATTCCTTCATTCATTCATTCATTCATTCATAAAATAATCGAAACGATCATTACACACAAACAATATACACAAGTATTACACACAAACAAACATTACACACAGATATTACACACAATTACTTGAATTCTTTTTATTCTACATTTGAATTTTAACTACGTTAAATTTTTTTTAACACTCCGTCTTGCCGACCCTATGGACCCCCTCCCATCTGCCATGCTGGAGGCGATGATGTGGCAAGAATCAGCCCAACGATCACATATTTCGTCCGTGTGACTCCCTTGAAGACATCGTAGAGACTGCTCAGATGCTTCATTCGGTCGTTCCAGATATCTGTGTTTTCTTTGTCTTTAAACTTTTTAATGCTCTTCAATTTCATTTGTTTGCAACGCCAAGTTTTCTGATATTATTTGTTTTATTGTTTTCTTCTTCTTCTTTTCCTTCTTAGGCACTTCCGCCAAAAAAACCAGATATCTGATTCTCCTTTGTCTTTAATGTTTTTATAGCTATGCAATTGGATTTGTTTGCAACGCTAACTTTCTGATATTATTAGTTTTTTTGTATTCTTCTTTTCCTTCTTCTTCTTTTGAAGATGATAATGGTTAGTTAGGCACATTTGCCATAAAAACCAGATATCTGATTCTTCTTTGTCTTTTTAATTTAACCATTACTATAGTTCGATGTTTTGAAATATTGGCTCGTAGTTTTTTATTAAATTTATAAAGTTTTTAATTTTTTACGCATGAAAATGTCTAATTTAACAATGGAATTTTTTGCGGTTGTGGAATACACATTATAGTTTTGCATAATGATAATTGTAATGCCTACTTGCATGTACATGGCTCCATAACTAAAATTAACTTTTAAACGTTTTCACTTTTAAACATTTTTTTCGGGGCTTAGTTTGAGTCCCATTAATTTGCTCCAAAAATTTAATCAGTAATTTCAAATTGTCATCCAAATTATTATTAATAAAATAGTTAAATATTAATAAATAATTGTTGTTGTTAATTTAAATACGTAAAATATTAAAAAACTGTTAATTATCTTCGCTCACCATGCTGAGCAGTGTGTGGAATTTTGTGAAAAGGCACAAAAAGAAATTTGTCTTCACTGGAGTTTTAGTCGGAGGTGAGTCGAAGAAAATGGTCCTGACACACACACTAATGTACAAAATACTAAAAAACTAAATATACAACACACACACCAACATATTAATTATAATTATTATAATATAAGAATTATATGCATCTTAATTCTTATTTACATACCTACATACATAGAAAATTACAAACATACATACAATAATACAAATACAATAGGTTTATTACAGTGTATGTAATCATAGTAATGTAAGTGTATTTGTAAATGTAAGTCTTACACTTTACAGGTATCTATTATCTTGGTAAATATGCAAGAAGAAAAATCATTGAACAACAGAAACAAGAGGCATTGGAGTTTATTGATAATATGAGGTATTTGTCTCAAATTTTTTTTTTATATAAAATGGGTTTATTTTTATGTATTAGGAAGTGCTTTCACTTTTTATTATACGAGCTTATGGTTAGAAGTTGTAGTTTTTTTTAATAGATTTTTAAAGTATTTTTTAATATTTTTTGTTTAATTTTTAAGAAAACAGCAGCACTATGAGAACAGCCAGAGGACTTGTGAAAGAACTAGTTTGTTTAGATTTTATTTTTGTCATTTTATTTAAAAAGAAATTAATTTAAAAATTAATAATTATCTTTATTATTATAATAATAATTACTACCTAATCTTTTAAAAACACTAACATTTTTGTACTTTAATATAACTGATAATATTAATACCTTCGTAGACTTATATATTATGCGATTTCATTATTATTGTCATAATTATCAAATTATGACCATAATTAATATAATAATTTTGTAGTTGGTTTTCGACTTAATCTATTCCCACAGTAATCTCCATGCTGCCTAATCTCTGTGAGGCTCTGTGCAAGCAGTTAGACACAGAACATTTGCTGGTAGGACTGAAATCAAAGTGTCTATATTTTTTTAATTTTACTATTCTCGAATAATTATGGTATAATATTAATAATAATAATAATTATTATTATTATTTAAGCGTTTTGTCATTGCTACTTTTATTTCTTTCATCTGTATTACTATTGTTTATTATTACTATTGTTATTTGATACTGTTATATCAATTCTTATTTTGGTTATTTTTATTATTTGTTAACCAAGGCCTGACATGAAGATAGCAACCTGGGAAAAGATAAAACTTTTGAGTTATTATTTTTGTTATTATTATTATTATTATTGTTATAATTATTATTATAATTATTATTATTATTGTTATAATTATTATTACTATAATTTTTCTACGAAAGGTTTCGTCAGGATGATTGTGTCTGTATATTCGTGCTGCTTGCTTGTATTAATCTTTAAAGTACAGCTCAACGTACTGGCCGGCTGCATGTTCTCATCTGTCAAAAAAATCAACAACAATAATAATAATTATAATTTTGGTAATTGTAATTATTATAATTATAATGGCAATAATAATAATAATAATAATTGTGATTCCGGAGCTGGTAAGATTAACTCTAATGTACAGAAGAGATACATGCAGTGCATTCAGCTGCTTTTTAAAACAGGTCTGTTGGGATGGATGATGATGACGGCGACAATGATGGCGATAGTATTGATTATTATTTGTATTATTGTTGTTGTTGTTGTTGTTGTTGTAGCTGCGTTATTTATGAAAATGAATGTGAAAATTAGATTATGGCAGAAAAGTTTTAGTCGAAAATAATATTCATCAGTTCTAAAGAGAATCATCGCCGATGTGACCGCGGCCGTCTCTGAGGTCATAGGAGGGTTGAGCCTAAAAACCCCGATGACCCCGTCGACCCTTCACGAACTTCTGACCTTAGTACGCCGAAAGGTCGAGGTCAAGGTTCAAAATGGTTATCACGACACTGACCTTACTGGTTTCGTCGACTACATGTGCAGCATCGTGAAGAATGTTGACGACAATGATGATGATGGTAGTGGTGGTGGTGGTGGTGGTGGTGGTGGTGGTGGTGGTGGTGGTGAGATTAATACTGATGATGGTGATGAAGAAGGTCGGGGTTTGAAGAAATATGATGTTGGTGATGATGAACTGAGAGCTGTTGGATACTACGTTGATTTGGATGGTAATGATCAGAAGAAAAGAGATGACGATGAGGAAAACGATGGTGGTGGGGGTGAAGAACTTGATGATAGACTCGTGGTGATGAGGCTGAAGATGGAGACCTTAAAAATCATTCAAAGGTTTGGTTTAGTTCAATTTTCGTCTTTTTTTTTCCTTATAATTATGATCGGTTCCATCGATGTCTATTTATGATTATAATTATTGTCGTCGTCATCATTTCAATCGTTACCATTAACATCAACACTGCAGTAAATCTTTCAGCACTCTGACTACGATATGTCTGGACGGGCTGTTCTCACAGTTGCTGTCTAGCATTGCTGGCCACTTCGAGCCTATGAATACTACAACTTCTACTAATACTAATAGTACAGCAACCACTACTACTGCTGCTACAGCTACTACTGCTGCTACTACTACTACCACTACTACTGCACCATCGTTCTTGTTGATAGCGTCGCCATCTTTACCGACATCGTCAGCGTTAGTGACGTCAGCATCATCGCCACTGATGACATCATCGTATGTGTTGTCGTCGTTGTCATCATCGTCATCATCATCGTTGAAGGTTATGTCGAAACCACTTGCCAAAGTCATTCCAATTGTAAATGGTTTAGTCTATTTGGTTACCGGTAATCAGCCTAATAAGTTTGTTGATGTAAGTTAGCCGGTTGATTTGATTGGTTGGTTTGATTGGCTGGCTGATTTGATTGGCTGTTTGGTTGGTTGGTTGGTTGGCTGATTTTATTGGCTGATTGGTTGGCTAATTGATTGATTGGTTAGCTGATAAATTGGTTAATTTGGTTAGCTAATTGAATGGCTCCAACTGACTGCAATAACTCATCTAACTGATTAATTTTTTCATATAATGACTAAATATTTAATAATAATAGCAATAAAAATAGCAGTAAAAACAACAATAATAAATAAATACATAAATAAATAATAATATAATAATAATATGTGCACACACTCACATACATGTACACAGGGTCTGCTGCACAATGCCCATGTTCAGTGTTTCACTTCGGAGCTTTTCAACGAAATGACCAACACCACAATTTGAAAATATTAAAAATAATAAAAGTTATAATAATAATCATAATTATTATTATAAATTGAATTGATAATGTAATAAACGATAAAGATGATTTTTTTTCATATTTATTTGTACCTTTTGCGCGTTTGTCTGTGTTCGTTCATTCGTTCGTTTGTTTGTTAGTTCGTTCGTTCATTTTTTTGTTTATTTGTTCGTTCGTTCGTTCGTTTGTCAGTTTCCATGTTTCAGCAAAACGTTGACATCTCGTTCCATTAATTTTTCTTAAAATTTGTAATGAAATAAATTCTCGCGAAATGCCTGTTTCTGTTTCGTTGTATTATTATTATTATATTATATATTATTATTGTTGTTATTGTTGTTGTTATTGTTATTACTTTTATTGGATTATCATTGATCAATGTAATCTACTTTTCATTGACGCCTCCTGCGGGCATATCTCTCTTTTCTTCTCTGATTTTCTGTTAGTTGCTCTATCTCTCTCTCTCACTTTCTCTCTTTCTCTCTCTCTCTCTTTCTATTTCCTTCTGTTTTTCATTTGTTTCTATAAATTGATTTCTTTTTTCTTTTGATCGCTCTCCTTTCGTTCTGTTTTTTTTCTTCTTCCTGATCACACTTCCTGATGTCTCTCTCACTCGTTTTTTGTCAAATAACAATGGTAATAATAACGTGTTACAAAGCCCCCATGAGTGATGATGTGTTTCTCTTTGGTGTTTCTCCCGACTTTTGTAAGTTTCGTAATAAGTTACGACGTGGCGTCATATCTAGCAAGGAAAATAATACATATGAGCTTATGTAAATTCTCGAGTTGACTTGATCCGGATTGAATCGGTAAAACCGTTTTATTCCGATACGTGACGAGTTTCATCAGAGAAAAAAATATTGCTTGGGTTGAATGTATTAATACCTAGACATATATATATATATATATATATATATATATATATATATATATATATATATATATATATATGGAATATAACATGTACCCAAACTAAATTCACTTCGAAAAAAATTGTATGAATAGCTACGCGTAAAAAGCATACATAAATATACAAACGTGAATATACAAAATATTGTACAATGGATACAGAGCAAAACATTTTAAACGTTCATACATCCTCTAAGCATTATTTTGTATTGCTGTATGCATCTACATACTTACGCGAACGTACATAAATTTGTGTACTAGTACCAGAGTATACAGATGAACTAAGATGCTTCCTTGCAACCTGACCACATGTTACTCTCATGTTCAATATTTTCATTGTTAGCATATGTATGTCACACATAAGAGCCCTCAACAGATGTTTCGATGTATGTATGCGTGTGTGTGTGTTTGTGTGTGCGTGTGTGTGTGTTGTGTGTTTGTGGTGTATGTGTGTGTGTGTAGGTATTAAAAAATATAATTATATAATTCTCTAATAAGATCTATCTTGTATAAACAACCAGGTCCATTTTGTATTATTTATAGCGTCGGCTTTGTATGCATGCATGCATGCATGCATGCATGCATGCATGCAAGAAAAAAACAAGGTATTTATGTATGTTTGTACGTACGTACGTACGTACGTATGTATGTATATATTTAGGTAGGTAGACATGTACGCATGCATGTATGTATGCATGTATGTTTGTATGTACGTTTGTATGTATGTATGGATGTATGTATGTATGTTTGTAGTTACGTATTTTGTATTTATAATATAATATATACATAATTTGTATTACTTAGCTCAATCAAATAGAAACGAAATATATACGTACGTAAGCACGTATTAATGTATGCCTAAATGTATGCGTATATGTATTTATATATGTCAGTATGTATTTATGTATGTTTGTATGTATTTGCGTGTGTATGTAAGTATGTATGTATGCTGTGTTTGTATATAGTTGTTGATGTTGTTGTTGAATGACTAAGCAAGCGATAAGAAACTTGTTGAGAATTGTATAAGACAACAACGGCAACATCACTGTTGTTGCTGTTGAGAATAATTTATTTTGAAATGTCAACAACAACAACGTAAACATCAACAACAACAACAATGTCAAACATTTCGTTTATATTTTGTTTAACGTGTTTTAATGTAATTTAATGTAATGTGTTTAACTTTTAGTTTGACAGGCGAACTTTCACAAATTATTATTCCGATATCACCCGTGCTGTTGTCTAAAACATCAACAACATCTACGCCAACGACGATAATGACATCAACAAAATCAAAAACAACAACAACAACAGCAATTACATCAAAAAACTACTGCAACAGCAAAATAACACAAGACTTTGAATTCAACCGTAAAGACATCAACAGTAAAGACATCATCAACATCAACAGCAGCAGCAACAACAACAAAAACATCAACTACGACATCATCATCAACATTGATGACATCAACATTGATGACATCAACAATTAACTATGAAAAAATTTTGTGATTTCTTTTCATAAATTTTTCACCACCAAGCAATTTAATCTCGATTGCTACACCAGCGAAAAAAAACACCAACGAACTTTTAATCATTAAGAAATGAAAATAATAAATAATAATAAATTTGGCGGGAAATTATAATACTAAATTTGGCGTGAAATAATTAATAAATTAATGGGAAACAACCTCTGTGCTACATGGCAAAAAAGCGGCTATGATTGGTCCCTTAAAAAAGATACCCATCTAATAAGGTTAGAAGTTTTTATTATAATTGTTATTATTATTATTTTTATATAAATAAACGATAGATAGATAATGAAAATAATGGTGTATTGATGTAATTAAACTGAAAATCTATTGTAGAATCTGGATTTTAGATATTTATTATCCATATAATTAATTATTTCATTAATTTTTAATTTTAAAATTCGAAATAATTTATCTCTATTCTTTGTCTCAAGATTTAGTAAGCTTTTTTATCCTCCGTGGCTCGCTTTATCTGGCTATACTTCTCATCATCAATCAAATTTCGAGAAGATTCATCCATTTTTATTTCATCATTATATCAAAATTTTCATTCGGTTATCTGTCATTCATTCATAATTTCGTTCATTCATTCAATCATTTATTTATTTATTCATTCATATATTTATTTAATTTTACTCATTCGTTCTTTTGTTCATTCATTTGTTCATTCATTTGGTTATTCGTTCGTTTATTTCATCATTCGTTTGCCCGTTCGTTCATTTTTTAAATTAATTTATACATTTATTCATAAATTCGTTCATTCATTCACCTTCCGATCGATCCGCCCATCCAATCATCCTTTCCTTTTTCCGTCCTTCCATCCATCCTGGTCTATAAATTATTCATGCATTCATTCAAACATCCATTTGTCTTAATATTCTTCCATCTCCTTTGAAGATCCATCCATTTTTTCGCTAATTTTTCATTCTTTTATCCTAATTTTCAGCCATTCACTCACTCTCTCTCTTTCTCTTGTTTATCTCGTTTCTCTCTCTTCTTTCTCTCTTTCTTCTTTTTTTGTCACTCTCTCTCTTTTTTTTTTCTTTCTTTCTTTTTTTCTTTCTCTTTCTCTCTCTCTCTCTCTCTCTCTCTCTCTCAGCTGTGTTTCAAGTATATTCAGTCAATTTATCCATTTGGAGACATTAATTTTAGTACTATGGTAAAATTACTTTATCATTCACACACTCACACACACACTCTAAAACACACACACACACACACACACACACACACACACACACACACACACACACACACACACACACACACACACACACACACACACACATACATACATACATACCTACACACATACCTACATACATACATACATACATACATACATACATACATACATACATACATACATACAAACGTGTATATGTAAAAGTGTATGTATAGCTATAGGTAGGCGGTAGCCTCACTGTGATGCAGTCCTATTAAGTATTGATCTGCATTTTGTTTGTTTGTTTGTATGCATGTATGCATGCATGCATGTATGTGCATGCATGCATGAATGTGCATTAAATGTATGGTTTTTCTTGTGTATGTATGTATGTGCATATTATATTTATATGTATCTATATATATACGTGTGTGTGTACGTGTCTGTGTGTGTCTCTGTGTGTGTGAACTTATTTCCATTTTCCCAATTCAGTGGTTATTTATAGCTCGCACCATTTTGAAGTCTAAATTTTCTTTTTTTTAAAGCATATATTATCAGCAGCATCATCTCTATCGTCATCATCATCCTCTTCATCACCATCTTCATCATCATCCTCTTCATCATCATCTTCATTATCAATGTTGTCACTATCATTATCATAGTTTTCATCATTATTATCTTTATTAGCATCGTCATCAACGTCATCACTACAAACATCATCATCATCATTTCCATCAAAATTATCATGATGATCATCACCATCATCACTAAGTTTGTTATGGAGAAACGTAGAAATCTGGAAGGAAGTCCAAGTCGATAACGCTATTCAATACATCTCTCTCGTTACAATCATCATCATCGTCGTCGTCGTCATCATCATCGTCATCATCATTGTCATCATCATCGTCGTCATTACGATTCTTTTTTTCAGATTATGGGCCGAAATTTTCGAGGTGCGAGAAGGTAGTGATGGGGGCGAAACATTTTGGGGGCGAGTGTCTGAAGACGTTGTACCCATTAATGTATCTTTGGTGCAGGATGGATCGGACATGACAACGTTCCAGTTGATGGCCTACAACAGACTGGTCGAGAAGATATTTGACGTCCAGCTCTGCCAACCTGGTTTGTTGGTGCTCGGTTGGCTGGTGGCCTCCTTGCAAACAAACAAACACACGTACACACACAAACAAACACAGTCACACATACAGCCTCACACACGTACGCAAACAAACAAACAGACAAAAGTATATGAATCAGTCATAAATCAATCATCCGAGCCTACGACTGTTTCATTAATATTCCACCTTCGTTGTCGTTGTTATAATCATCAAAACACACACAGACACGCACACACACACACACACTCACACACATACTAACACACACACACAAAGGCACACGGATCATCCAGGCTTCCGACTGTTTTGTCCACTGGCGAGACAGCAAGCAGGATAAAGAATGGGGACTCAATTTCACTATCGCACAGGATGCCAGGAAGTTCCGGGATTGTTGCACTGTTTGTTCTGATGATGATGCTGATGACGACGATGACGATGATGATGATGTTGCTGATGACGTTAATGATAATGATGATGAGGACTGAATTGTTGGCGTTGTCGAATTGTCAAAGTTACTGATCGATTGAGATACTTATAATGCCACTGTTACTGATGATGATTGAATGACGATGGTGATTATGATGATGATACTAGTAGCTAGTAGTGGTAGTAGTAGTAGTAACTGCAGTAGCAGTAGTACTATCAGTAGTAGTAGTAGTAGTAGTAACTTTTCAAATTTTTCCATCACATCAGAGCCGTATCTACTGCACTTTACCAAGAAAGCAAGGTGCCCAAGAAGGCAACAAAGTAAGAAATGTTTCATCATCGTCATCATCATCATTTTTATCATCATCAGTATTGGATTATCATCATCATCATCAGTATTGACTGTCATCGTCGTCGTCGTCGTCATCATCATTATCGTCAAATTTTTTATACAATACTTTTCACTGAAAATTTCATTAAATATTCATTTTTAAGCAGAAGCCTAACCAATCCAAACAACAACATCAACAATCATCACAACAACAACAACAACAATCCGGCAGCCATGTTCATTGTTTACACCACCTGACATCAAAAGAAAAACAACAGCAACATCAACAACAACAACAACATCAACAACAACAACAACATCAACAACAACAGCAGATATATAGCGACAAGCTCTATTGTACTTTGCCGGCATTTTCGTCAAAGAATACATCACAGCAACAGCAACAGGTAAATTATTATTATTATTATTATTATTATTATTGTTATTTATTATTATTATCATTATTATTATTTTAATTTTTATAATTATTATTACTCAGCAAAACAGACAGACAATGTCTGTGTACCTAGACAGCCGTTGCTTCTGTGGCGCGCCTCTGCAGTACCAGCAGCCAGAGCAGCAACTTCAACAGCAGCGTTATTCGTGCAGTGGTATTTACGGTACTATACCTGCCTCGCTATCGTCGCTACCACCACAAGCTTCAACATCGTCCTCGCTACCATTTCCTCAGACGTCGTCATCATCATTACCGCTGCAGTCATCATCATCATCATCAACCGCAGCAGCAGCAGCTGTAGTAGATGCAGCTACCACAAATGAGGTATTGACGCTGCGAAAATGTCATAGGTGTTCGAGATGCTGCTTGGAACAGCAGCAGCAAATTTATCAACAACATCAACAACAACCACAACAGTCGATCGTTAGGAGTAGTTTGGCCGATGAACGCATATATCCGACAAGTAAGATCTAATTAAATAATCATTAAATAAGCCTTACATACATGAAATTTAATTTGCAAGCAGCTAATTATAGATTAATTACAATTAACTAATTGAGTAATAATTATAATTAGTCGCAAAATTTATCACATTAATTATTTTCCATCACCATTCAGTGCTAATGCATCAGCAGCAGCAGCAACTCTGTAGCAAAAAAGCAGTCGAAGATAACCTAATTAACTACGGAATTTATTTAAGCACCCAAGAGTTCAATAAACTAAGCCAGTCGCAACAGCCGCAACCACAACAGCCACAACCACAACAGCCACAACCACAGAAGCCGTCAATTTGCTGTCATTGTAATAAGATCATTCCGCAAAATTTCAAGATCGCCAATACCTGTTGCGGTGACGTCACCAATGTTAATAACACGAACAACAACAACAACTACAACATCAACAACAACAACAACATCAACAACATCAACAACAATAACAACAATATAAACAACAACAATAACATCAACAATAGCACTCAAACTGTGTTCTCTAACTGTGGAAATTCATTGGTGACGATTTCAAACAACAACAACAACAACAACAACATAAGCAGCAACAACAACAACAGCAACAACAACACAAAAATACACCCACACATCAATTGGCCACCCCCACCTCCTCCGCCAAGAACTACAACATTGAATAACAACAAAAACAACAACAACAACAACAATATGTTGATTGAAACATCAGCTACGATTGTTAATGCGTCAGTAACAATGAGCATTAATAATAATTTTATTACTACTAATACTGCTACTACTACTCTCACTGCTGCTACTACTACTGCTGTTGCTACTGTAGTTGCTTCTACTACTTCTAATAGTAGTACTACTGCTACTGCTAGCGTGGTAAAATTAAGTCACAAGTCGCCAACAAAAATGGGTTGCTTATTGGAAAGCACTACATTGTCAACATTTCGCGACGACAGTGCGATAAAACCAACGACAACAACAACAACAACTACTACAAACATTACAACAACAACAACATCATCGATGATGTCAACAGTGACGTCATCAACGTCAGCAATCTCAACAATCATGAAATTAACATTGACAACGACAACAACAGCAACAACATCATCAACTACAACAACAACAAGAGCAGGACCGCAGATATCAGAAATGTCGCCCGTAACATCAAATGTAATAGCATCAACGATACCAACGACAGCACATAATACTTTTGTATTTCAAAGTACAACCACAACAACACCAACCACAACAACATCAACAACAACAACAACAACTTCTTCATCAACGATGTCAACACTGGAAAAACCGGTCATAAAAAACAAACCGGCATACATTAACAAAGAGTTTCTACAATCGCTATCTGCATCGTCGTCAACAACATCAACAACAACAACATTAACAACAACAATATCAACAACATTAACAACATCAACAACGACAGAAAGAGAAGGTAGGATGGTAGAAAAACGAATGAAACAATGAATGAAAGGATTGAATGAATATAGCGACTGATTTTTGTAAAAATGAATTATGAAATTATATCTTTATTGAATCCACGCATACACACACGCACACGCACACACACGCACACATACGCACACGCACACAAACACACACACACAAACACAGCTTTACAATCAACGTCATCTACATTGTCAACCACACCGCGAACCGACGATGACCAAATGACCGAACTGGAATGGACCGAAACTTCGAGAAAGTTCGTCACGTCGGATATATCCGGTTCAGAAGACGGTGGCGACGATTATAATAACAGTACCAGCGAGTTGCAACTCTACGGCGCATCACTGATTTCTGCCGGAGAGTTCCTAATCCCTAATTTTGATTCTGGGAATGATGACATTGGTGAAAATCCGGGTGATACAAATATTACTAGCGATAGTAAATACGATGATAACAATAGTGTTAACCAAAATAAGGATGGTAACAGGCGAGCAACCAACGAAACAAACCAATTCTTGAAAAATAATAACACACAGAATGTCAGCAATAACGATATCCACAATAGCATCAACAACAACAACATTAACAACAACAACGATACTCCTACTACTGCTATTGCTAGTAGTAGTCGTAATAATAATAATAATAATAATAATAATAATAATAATAATAATAATAATAATACTAATAATAATAATAATAACGGTGATGATTGTGATGTCGACGATGACAATGAGGATGAAAATCGGAGTAATAGTTCTGGCTGTAGCTTGCAGACTGTTTTGAGCCAGGACACGCTGGCTAGCAAGAGTACAGTTGTCAGGAGAGCCGGGTTCGTCGAGTGTAATGTACTAGTATGAATACTAATTTTAAATTAATTTTACAACAGTTAATTCACCACTCCTTACAACATCATAGCTTCTTGCTCGTCAAAAACTGGCTAGTACACCACAAGAAGAAACTCGAGTTAGCTCACAGAAGGTCGTGGAAGAAATACTGGGTGAGTCTACGTGGTAACGTTTTGTGGTTCAGTGACGTCAAACATGAAACTGCTACTGCTGCTGCTGCTGCTACTGCAACAGCTGATGACAATCAAGATGGAAGGTTTGATGCTCAGCCTTCCCATAAAATAGGTATGACGTAGGCTTCGTTTTGAGCTTTTTTTTCTAAATCGCCTGGTATTTGTTGAAAGAATTTGTTGAAAGATTTTTTTCAAATTTTGAAAATTTAATAAAGAATTTTTACTTTTTGTTTTATTTTCATTTATTTAATTTATTGAGTAGATAATTTTTATTAATTTTTATTTTTTTTCAAGTGATCGAGGCCTGCTTAGTGCAACCAATGCCAGAACACCCAAGAAGAAACCACGTCTTCTCATTGGCTACTGCATTTGGAGACGTGTACTTATTTCAAGTAAAACCAACCAATCACAATTCAGAATCAATAAATAATAAAAATAATAATTCATAATTACGTCATAATTACACATTTTTAAAATTATTACAAGGGAGCGAATGCCAATGATTCTGAACGCTGGCTGAACTCCATGCATTGCGCCTGTTCTGCCTCGCTAGCCAGACAACACGGACGCGAAAATACGCTGAAACTGCTCAAAAACGAAATACAAAGACTTGAAAACAACATCGAACTAGTTGGTATAATTGTCTAATGTTATTAACAAACAACTCAATCATTCAATCGATCGATTGGTTCCAATAAGAGAACTAGCCAACTCGTCGATAAATTTTGTACTTGCGTTGCGTAATTTGTAAGAATTCAATTTTGTTCTACAAAAAAAACAATCACTAAGAAGTAAAACTGAAAAGATATTTTTATTTCAATCAATTCGTTACTTCATTGAGATTAAAAAATATCTAAAAAGGATATAAAAATGAGTAAGATGGCCGACAACCACCTGGCGACAGTGGCCGACATTCGGAGTCGACAGGCGATCGAGAAGCAGATCAACACCTGGAAGGACAACATGGAGGCGTTCCACGTTGACCAGTTTCGTCTCAGGTGCTACATGACGTCGTTGCTGGGGGCTGAACTGCCTAATCCGAAAGTTAGTGCAGTGCTGTTGCTCTTTCAATAGGTGACAAAAAGTGATGGGAATTCTACAAAAATTTTCAGAGATTAATTTTCAAATGACACTTTCAACAATATTGAATGAAAATTTTTAAACAAATAATTTTTAATCTCGACAGCCACTGTTAGGCCTGATGTTGAAGCAGACGAGAAATATGCTATCCCGCCTAAATGCCGTCACAGCTACGACTTTTTACGCAGCTGTCAGATCTAGACAGCAGATTAGCGGCAAAGGAACCGGCACAGCTGCTAGTGACGTCATTTTTAGCAACGGTAGCTTGCATAAGCAGTACTGTCCTTTGTCGAGTTTCAAAATGGACGATGGTCACGTGACTAAGGATGTGTCTAAAATTACGTTGGTTTTATGGTTAACATGTTTTCATAATTTTTTAATTATAATAATTTATTTAAACACTTTAACATTTTTAAAGTTCTCAAGACCAGCAACTGGATAACCGTCATTTCGTAGCTCCTCCCATTTTTTCTACGTCATCAATCATCAAGGTCATGTTGACCAATCAGGAGCACGTTAGCGTTGAGGTCAGTCATTCATAATTTAATTAAAAAACAACATAATTTCAATCTCGCGCCAATTAATCACAATAGATCAACGATAAGACGACGGTTCGTGACGTCATCGAAGCGGTTTGCAGCCGAAGTCGTCTGAATCCATCCGACCACTTTCTGAGAATTCACGTTACCAAAGATATTTTTAAGGTTCCGGACAAAATGGTCTTCGTTCAGTCGGAAAATGTTAGTTCCGTTTTTAATATTATCAAACATTTTCATTACTAAAAACAGAAAAGAACTGATTTTTAATTAATGAATTAATTATAATAAATAATTTAATAATTAACTTTTATTAACCTCCACAACCAACCGATCAGAACTACGACTTCATAGAACTCTGCCAGAAGTTAATCTTCCAAGTAACCCTGACGCGGACTGAGACGGAGAGAGACCTAGGCCTGAAGGTCGAGGCCGAACTGGCAGACGATGTTGACCTGGAAGATGAACTGTGCTTGTTTGTCAGTGAAATCGTCAAGGGCGGCCTAGCCCATAGTGGGGGTTAGGGATTTTGATTAGGGAGATTTAATTATAATAAAAAAATTATAATATTTGATTTTAGTGGCTATAGTTTGACATCAACAACGATATATTATAAACGTCATTGGCCTATATAATAGTAATTATTATAATTCTTTAGCGTATAACTTGTTGTATTTAGTTCTAAAAATTGTTTAAAATTTGAAAAATGAAAGGCTTGTCAGTGGGTGATGAGATATTGGTGATGAACGGTGAAGTGGTGAGCAGACTGGACATGGTCTACATTGAGTCAGTCCTTCAGGATTGTCTCACATTGGCATTGACCGTTCGCTCCTGCGCTATCGAACACTGCAGTCAGTTGAAACGTCATCGTCATCATCATTTGCAATGCCAACAACAACAACAACAACAACAACATCAGTTCATACAACAACAACAACAACAACAACAGCAACAACAACAACACTTCCATCATCATCAATGCTTTTCGTCTTGTTTTGGAACCTGTAATCTTAACACAAATGATAATAATAATAATAATAATAATAATTTCAGCAATGTAGATGTCGTTATGAGAAATAATAATAATCAAAATGTAAACAACAACAACAACAGCGCTTCAGTTTTAACTGGCGCCATCAGCCCAAACAACACCTACATCAAAAATTTGTCACCTCATCATCATCACCACCAGCACCATCATCATCAACATCAACAGCAGCTATACTTGATGAGCTCTGCTGCCAGTACAAGCACCAATTACAACTGCAATACTTTTGCTAACCAATCAGCGTCGGCTTGTTTTCAAATGGACCAATCGTCTTACATCCAGCAAATGGTGTGCCCGCCTCCACCGAATTTTCAACCAATCACAGACAAGGTCATCAGTGATCTTATCGTCCCTGAACCCAATTTTGGCGGTAAAAATTATTGAACTGTTAAGTTTTTGTTTAATAATAATAATTATTATTATTTATAATAATAATAATTCATAATAATGATAATAATTTTTAATAAAAATAATAATTTTTAAAAACGTGAAACAGGAAGCATCTATCCAGAGAACATGCCAGATTTGCTGAGGACGAAAAAGAAACTCCCTTTGACGTCATCGTCGTCGTCATCATCCGTGACGTCATCATCAGTATCATCCGTGACGTCACCTTCGTCATTCGTGACGTCATCATTGTTGCTTGATCCGGTCAATTCATTGCTGAAGGTTATTTTCCATGTTTCCTTAACTATTTTACTATTCTTCTTTTTCTTCTTTTTCTTATTCTTCTTCTTCTTCTTCTTCTTATTATTATTATTATTATTATTATCATCATATTATTATTGTTATATAACACTGTCATCATCATTGTCGTCGTCATCATCTTCTTTTTCTTCTTCTTTTTCTCCTTGTTCTTCTTCTTCTTAATCTTCGTCATCATCATCGTCGTCGTCGTCATCATCTAGGGCACATCAAAGTTGAATCACATATGTCAAAGGCAGTTTAGCTTTTCAGTGCAAGCCCCATCATCCTCATCATCAGCTTCATCAGCATTATTATCATCATCACTGCCGATACAAACGTCATCGTCGTCATTGTCGCTATCGTCATCTCGAGTTGTAACCCCCTTGAAAAACGCAATGAACTCGTCCAATATTTTGACACCCCTGCCGCCTAGAACACTGTCAACCACGCAACATACATGCAAAGTCGTCATGGAGCTGATTGAAACTGAGAGGCACTACGTCAGGGTGGGTTATATTAAATTAATTAAATTATTTTTTATCTTTATTTTTCTTATTTTATTATTTTTTTTGGCGAATTTAACGTTTAAATATTTAATTTTTTTGATTTTATCTTTGCTCTTGCGATTTCATCTTTACTTTAATGATTCTGTTGTGGTATTCATCCTTTTCTTCTATGTTTTTCTCATCAGTTATCATCACCTTTATCATCTTCCTTATCGTCGTCATCATTTTCGTCATTTTCTTCTTCATCGTTTGCATCATTCATCGCTACTTCCATCGCCAGTTTCGCCATATTTTTGTTAATTTCCATAAATTTTTTATCATTTTCATTCATTTTCTATCATTTCCACTACTATTTTTCCACTCCATTTTCATGATTCATCATCTTCATCTTTGCCGCCATCTTTGTCACCATCTTCGCCATCATTTTATAACCACCATCCTCATCATCTTCATCATCACAGGACCTAATCAGCCTGATAGAACGCTACCTAGAGCCCCTTCGAGATGAAATGTTCCTATCTGGCGATGAGTTAGACCAGCTGTTTGGCAACATTAGAGGTATAGTTCAATTCCAGAAACTTTTTCTCCAAAGTCTTGAGGAAGCAATTGAAACTATCCCTGATTTCGTTTCTTATAATCAGGTAACATAAATTATGTTAATTTTTAATTAATGATTTTGACGGTTTAATGTTTAGAGGCGTCTGGTTTTGTTTCGCAGTGGTCGAGTTTAGATTTCAAATGAGATTAATTTGCATTGTTCTACCAAAAGAAGCACTATGCAACGGTTTACACATGTTAATATTTCATTGACAACTATAATTTTCATATTAATCCATGCTTATCACGGTTAATTATCAATTCAATAATTTTTTTATTTTTTGCACAAACTCAGCGTGCAAGCAATTTCAAAGACGAAGACCTAAGACGTGTTTTGTCTTTGGTGGGAGGCTCATTCATGTACTACGCACACCATTTCAAGCTGTATAGCTCCTTTTGTGCTAGTCACTCGAAAGCCCAAAAGATGATTGCATGCGGTTCGTTCGTTCGTTCGTTCATTCGTTTGTTCGTTTGTTCATTATTGCTACTGTGATTAGTGTTAATAAATCTGTTAGTATTTATTTTGTTTTTGGTTGCAAAACAGAAGAAAATGCGGCCCTGCAAGAATTTTTAAAAGCTCGCAATCCCAGGCAGCAGCATTCTTCGACTATCGAGTCTTTCCTCATTAAACCGATCCAGCGAATACTGAAATATCCGTTACTGCTGAAACAGCTGGTCGAATTAAGTGCACCGCAGTCCTACGAACACGCACACTTGAAAGGTTATTTTTTGATTTTCAGTACAAAACAACGATGACGTAGACAAAGATTACGATGACGTAGAAAAAGATGGCGATGACGTAGAAAAAAATGATGATGACGTAGACAAAGATGACGATGACGTAGACAAAGATGAAGGTGACGTAGAAGACAGACTGATAAGAATAAAAACACGTGCTACAGACGCTCTGAGAGCCATGGAAGCCGTTGCAGAACACATCAACGAGATGCAGAAGATTTACGAGGAGTACGGGGTTGTACTAGAGGAGCTTTCAAAGCAACATAAACAACAACAATTACTTTATAATGTGAGTGCTTTCTAAACTGCGTTCATACATACAACACGCGCACACACACACACACACATATGCGCACATACATACATACAACACACACGCACACACAATGCAGATGATTTCTAAGCGGCACACACGCAACACACACGCATGCAATATGCATACGCACCCTTACGTTCAAAGGTAGGCATACAAATAAACTGGCATGTGTAAATTTATTTTGCTGTACGTATCTAGCACAAAGTTTTAGTTTAAAAAAAATTTAAATTTGTACACTCGCACACACACGCATGCACACACACGCACACACGCACGCACGCACACACACACACGCACGCACACGCACGCACACAGACAGCAATAACGACCTCTTTTTCGCAACAACCACCGCAGCAGCCTCCAACATCCTCCTCAGCAGCAGCAGCGCCATCTACATCAGTGGACCTGAACGTGGGCGAATTACAAATGTACGGAACTGTTAACTGGGTCAACTGGGACGAGGAATTGACGTCGGTGAAGTTGCGCAAGGATTGTGACCTTTTGACCTTGGTCTTCATCTTCAAGACAGCAGTCGTCATACTGGCCAGGGAGAGACAGAAGAATAAGAAGAAAGGAAAAGTAAGTGTAAGTGTTTGTATGTTTGTTTGTCTGTCTGTCTGTTTGTTTGTTGCTGACGCTACTGAGAAATACAAACAAGAAAATTGTTGTAAATAGATAAATAATACTGATAATAATAACAACAACAATAATATATTTAAAAATAATTATTCATATTATAACCAGAATGTCAACTCAAAAAGTAATATAGTTGGAAGCTTCCAGATGGAAACTTGCAGATTCAAGCTGGTCATTCCAGTTGACCAGCTGCAGGTTTATTATTTTTATTATTATTAATTACTGTTATAATAATCATAATAATTATTATTATCATAATTATAATTAGGTAAGGACTCTGGTCGGAGATGCGACTGATAAGCATGGGTTGTGGGAGCTTGTATTCTGTAGATCAGAGAAGGAAGGCAGACCTAAAAAAGTTTTTCAATTCGTGAGGTAGGCTGTTTGATTTAATTGGTTGGGGTCACTCTCTGATTGGCTGGTGTTTAAATTTGGTCGGCTGGTGTTTGATTTTGATTGGCTGGTGTTTAAATGTGATTGGCTGGTGTTTGAATGTGATTGGTTAATGTTAAATTGTCTATATTATTTAGTCGGCCTATAAAATTGCTTGATGAATCGATACAACAGTTCTCACAGGGCACGAAACGACTTCATACGTACGATACATCACGCCATGCACGAGAATATTCGAAGGTCGACATTAAATTCCGACCTTGAAAGTTTAAAGTTCAGATCGTTACCGAATCAGCAGCAGCAACAGCAGCAGCAGCAACAGCTGATTATACAGCAAAGACAGCAGCAGCAACATCAGCAGATGTATGTCGTTTCTCTTGGAGCCGGACGCTTGCTAGGTAGGCAATTTCGATGTTGCTTTGATTTTGTTGTTTAATCAATCTATTTTAAAAAAATTATAATATTAATGAATCAAAAATATTTGTGAATAAACAAACTAAAAAATAAACAAACTAAATGAAAAGTGAACTTAAACTACCAGGCAACAACAATCAAGCCACTCCAGCCAAACCATCAACATCTGCCACATCCTCCTTGAGCAACCTCAACAACCAGCCAACCGCCATCATCAGGCCAATCTGTCCTCACTCCAACCACCAGAGATTTACTCAACCATTACCACAACAAAAATCGTCGTCATCATCATCATCATCACATCCGCAATCACGTGATCAATCAACTTCCGGAAGAGGTTTGTCGGTAGGAGCCGCTTCGCATTTTAACTGTCGCGACGACTCCTGCATCTACGGAACCGGAAGCAGTAACTTTACTAAAAACAACAACGCAGGTAATACCAAAAACACTAATAACATTAACCCAAACGCCAATTTTTCTAATAAAAACACCAATTTATACAGCGCTAACTTTATTAACAACAGTAGTTTAAGTAGCAGCAGTATTCATAGTGGTAGTAATTGTTTTACTCCTATCACAAGCGATTACGTTAGCAATAAACACATTTGTAGTAGTGCAAGTAGCAACGGCCATAACACTAAAAGTAGCAGTAGTAGCTATTTTAATAGTAGTCATAGTAATGTTGTTAAAAAACTGTGAAACAATCACACGTACACACCCATACAAACACGTACATACACACACACATATAAACACGCGCACGCACACACACACACACACACACACACACACACACATATATATATATATATATATATATATATATACTTATTGCGATGTTATTGATGGTTGTTTTATAGACTTAACATTATCATTGACAACGTATATATATTTTTTCATATTTTTAATATAATTATAATATAATTAAAATTATCATGACTTGATATTAATATAAGTAATTTGTTTTTATATTTTATTTATTAAATGTGCGTGTGTGTGTGAGTGTGTTTGCTTGTGTGTAAGTGTGTGTGTTTGTTTTTGTGTGTGTGTGTTATATTAAGTATTCGTAAATCAAATATATTGCATATGTTTGCGATCTTTTTGCATCATGTTATTTATTCGGAAACAGACACTTATACACATACACCACACACACACACACACACACACACACACATACACACACACAAACATGCAAACGTTTGTATATATATATATGTATATATATAACACTTGGTTAAAAAATTTCATGACATTTCAATACTTATATATATATATCACTATTGATAAATGAATGAATGAACGTTTGAATGAACGATTGAGTGAATGAATGAACGAATGAATGAGTAAATGAATGAACGAATGAATGAGTAAATGAATGAACGAATGATTGAATGTTTGATTGAATGAAGGAAAAAAAACAAATATAAATCAGATAATTATTGAGAAGCGTCTTCGCATGGTTCAATACTTTTTTATTTTAATCACAAACATTTAACAAATAAATATATGAACGAATTATGGATAAAAAAAACGAATAGCTAAATTAATAAATGATTTAATGGATAGAGATAATATTGACTGTCAATTTATATATCTGTAGTCATAATATCATTAATAATACTTTTGCATTGTTTGGGTCAAAAGGGCTCTTTAAATTATGAGAAACTATGAATATGACAAAATGAATAAATATAATATAATTATGAATAAATATAATATAATTTATAATACCTTTTCGGTGAAAAATTAATAGATATTTGTATATTTTTTTTTATTAAAATAAATTATATATGTACATATGTTGAGTCAATGATGTTCATTTTTTTTACGTTAACTTTGCAAGTAAAGATTGTAAAGTGTCAATATTTCAATATTTCAATTTCGTCATCAGCACATTCATTCATTTATTCGTTCATTAATTCATTCATCCGTTCATTCATTCATCATTCATTCATTTATTCATTTATTATGTTCAGCCATTCATAAATCTTTCCATCTGTCTATCCATTGACTCGATTTCAAAATGCGTAGACGAAAACCACTGTTAAACTGACACCAATTCATTCATCCATGCAATCATTCATTCATTCATTCATATATTCATTCATTCATACATTTACACTTTTACGCATTCACCCATCCATCCATTCATTCTTTCAGCCATCCATTCAATCATCCATCCATTCATTCTTTCATCTATTCATTCATTCATTCATTCATTCATTCATCCATCCATTCATTCATTTATTCGCTCATCTCCTCATTTATTTCTCCAAAAATATGTCCATCTATCATCCCACTGGCACAGCCATCGTGCGTCCTTGGGCAAGGCTTGAATCCGCAAAGTCGCAAGCTCACGTTGTAGAGGGCGGCGATGATGTCCGCTCCACACTTCAGCGCTATTTCCCTCTCTGTACATTCCCTGGGGTTTATAATTAATTAATTTTAACTATTTTAATAATAAATAAACATCCCTACGAGAATAACAACAATAATAAGAAGAATATAAAAAAGAATAAATATAGAAAAATAAGAACAATAAATAATAGTAACTGAAATAATTTGCCAGTCGGTCTTTTGGCGCCATTGCCACCATCAACATCAGTATCATTACCACCACTTCTGTTTCCACCCAGCCAATCATAATTCGAAGCGCAGTGGAGAGCAGTTTGCGCCCCACATCTCGGAGGTTTAACGAAGAACCAGAAAATCGGACCAATCATGATGTTCATAATTGGGTTCTTCTTGAAGGTCAGGTTATTGTAGAGGTTAGAGTTCACGACTCCGGGGTTGACCGCATTTACTGACGGGTCTGCCGTGTGTGCGTGTGTGTTAATTGGGTTGTAAGGGTTTATTTTTGTAATATTCTTCTACTTAAAATTTGTAAAGTGCGAGTTAAAAACTTAATTAATTTGTTCTTATGCAGTGTTTCAGTATTTGAACAACGAAACGGGTAACAATTCCCTACTGAGAAATACAAAAAAGACATTTTTACCATTTTGGCCAATGATTGAAGCAAGCTCTTTCGTAAAAAGTAGCATGGCCAATTTACTGACTGAATAAGCAGAGCCTCTCACTAAGTCTTTATTATTCAGTTGGTTGAAATTCCGAAACACGTGCTCGAGTACTCGCTGCCACTTGATCTCCTCGACGCAGTCCTGGCAGTAGTCATCCAATGGCATGTAAAATTCGCTCGTAGCGTCGAGTGAGGTGTCAGGCGATTGCCCATCGTTCATTTTTTTTTGGGTTAGTTCTAGGAAATGTTTGAAATTCTCGTCTGCCAGCGTGTAAGCGTGTGCGGTGTTGTTTATAATTTGACTGTTCGGTGTCTTTTTGAGAATGTCCAGCAATAATTGGGTCAATAAGAAGTGACCTGGTTTTAAAATTTAAAATTTACTGCGAGGTATTAGACATTTTAGCGCCGAACAAATGATGAACTGACTGACCGAGGTAGTTGACTTGTATTTCCCAGTTGAATCCATCTTCTGTTTGTTCATCCGCTTCTGAGTTCAACACTCCAGCGTTATTTATAAGCATGTCCAATTTGCTTTCACCTGGACCATATTTTTTAAACGTAAAATTTTTCATATTTTTTAAAATTAGCAATTATTTAATAATTATTTTGAATCGTTAAATGCAACAATAATCAGTTTACTTACTTTTTAAAAATTCGCTAGCGAAGTTTCTGATGGATTTGAATGATGATAAATTTAATTGCAAAAATTTGACGTCAGCTGTCGCAACTTCGAGCAAAATTTCAGTTTTGGCATCTTCAAATTTTTTCAACGTCCTACAACCCATGATAACTTTCGCTCCTTGAAAAAAAAATATTAAAAAATCACTTGTTAAACACATTTCAAAAGTAAAATAAATGAATTTATAGAGAATTGTCAAAAATTCCATCAAAAATTTGTAAAAAAGGAAGAGTTTGAATGTAAACAAACCCAAAGTTACCTGCCAAACACAAAAGTTTAGTTAACTCAAGACCGATGCCAGAGTTTGCTCCAGTTACTATGACGACTTTATCCTTCATACTTTTAACATCAGTGCACTGAGCGCCTTTGAAATAATGCCTACAACCCAAAATCATTTGATAGTAATATGGTACTTGCAAATTCAATTCACTTTTCAATTCACTTATTATGTAGCTTAGTTTATACGTTTTAAATTGTAAATAATATGCCAAATTATAGTTACTAAAACAAAAACGACAGGTAGTATATGTAGGTAGAAATTATTTTAAAAACCTTATCGTGAAAATTATTCCAAACGCAAGAGCAATAAGAATCGGGTAGTAAGAGTTGAAAAATTTTTCCCCAGGCATTCCCTTTCCCACCCCAGGAATTATCGGCAACATTTTTCTCCTAATTTCGAGAGAAGTACAATTTTTGCTTGAGTTAGATACTTATTTAAGTATTTGTTAAATACTTTATTGCATTTTACGAGAATTTCATTTGTTGTCAACGTGAATTATGAATTGTCTCCAAACACTTTCAACTGCACATGCTCAAGTAGAACTTATTTTCTAATTAATCTCCAATGTAAACTTTCACCTGTACAGGTAACATAACTACTGCGGCGTGTTCTTTTCAGATTAAATTTTCCATTATCAACAATCAGTTATTAACTTATTAGTTAATTCTCAATAGAATAAAAACCCTTATTTTCATTAAAATGTATTTTATTGCATAAATTAGACGATGGAATGTGATAAAGGTAGCAGGGAAAGATGAATTGATGCAATGACTCAGCCCTAGAGAATGCGCCCAGCCCTGTTAAGTTAGCAAGTGCTCGCTTCCTACGTTTGATTTTGTTTGCAATCTTATGTGCGCAGAAACTTCATTTAAAGTTGTTTTAAAAAAGAATTCCATTCTATAAAATAATTAACTATTTCTTTCTAATTTTGAGTGAAGAGTTTTTTATTCTGTCTACAATGGCTGACGATGGAAACAGACCCGTCGTTGAATTGTTTGTTAAAGTAGGCGGGTTGATATTTTATTATAAAACTATTATATAATTTTGTTATTACAATTTTATTACAATTGCAAGGTATTGCGAAATATTTACTGATTATAAAAAACTAATTTTAGGCAGCTGTCGACAAGATGAAAAATGGTGGCTGCCCCATGTGTCACAGGTACTTCATGATCTTCTACATACTCCGAGAGAGAGGACTAATTGATCTGATCGTCACAACATTTTTGCCAGAATCTCCCCCAAAAGAAGTTCTAGATTTCAGTAATGGAAAACGTTTCCCACTAGTGAAGGTGGTTAACATTTTTTAATTGGATTTATATTTTTCAAAGCGTTTCTTAATGGCTGACCTGTATGTTTTTTTTTGGCAAAATTTTACTTTCTTGATTACCATGCTATTACTAATTACTATTGAGTAAGAATATGATATTGTAGTTGTATCACCATGCCATATATCATAGATAGACATGGGTATTGGCCATTAATTATGGTAAACCAACAAATTACAGGAACAGCTTTTTGATACAGTAGCAAATTGCCTTTTTTGTCTGTTTAAGTTTTGATTTAACTTTTTCAAATAGAATTAAGAAACTTTTTAATGTCTATGAAGGTTCAAAAAGGAGTAGATGGCAAAGGTCGTGACATATCAGGGCTTGAATGCGACACTGTTGATGAGATTGAGGCCCTAATCGAGCGATTCAACTGCGATGACATGAGGTCAAGGAAGGAGTCTGCTGCTGAGGCGACTGCAGAAAAGACTTTTGAAGATCTTTACATGGTTCGTTGATTGATAAATCATTCTTCACTAACTTTCTCCTAATTATCTTACCCACATAATTTACTTCTCATCCTTCTCTTTACCAGAAATTCTGTCAATTCCTGAAAAGCCAGAACAACGACCCGACGTCCATCATAAAAGTTCTGGAGAAGATTGAGAGCCACCTCGCGAGCAACGATGGGGAGATGTACATGACAGGCAATAACATGGCAAAGGCTGACTGCTACCTTCTCCCTGTCCTGCAGCATGTTAGAGTTGCCGGAAAGGTTAGGTGGCAGGCAATTTCATCTTTGGTCCACATTTTTTAATGTTTTCTGTCCTGTTTTTCAGTCTCATTTTTGATTTTAATCTGTTTTTTGTTTCTGTTTTGTAATATTTAATTTATTTAATTAATCTTAAGATTTAATTAATCTCCCATAACAATTTATACATGTTTTTTCAAAAAAAAAATTTCAAATTAGGCCTACAAGAACTTTGAAATCCCAACTGAGATGCACCGCATCTGGAATTACCTGAAGCATGCGTACGACTCCGATGCATTCCAAGAGTCGTGCCCTGCCGATAGAGAGATCATCACACAGTATAATAATAAGGCTTCCTGTCAGCCTCAGGTTGTTCATTCATTCATTCTATTTATTCATTCGTTCTTTCATTCCATTCATTCGTTCCATTCATTCATTCATTTATTTGTTCTTAATTTATTTATTTAATTTTTTAGTTATTTATTTGTTTGTCGTTTCCATTCATTCAGCCATATTCATACATTTGTTTATATATCACTTAATTTCAATCATGTGTGAATGACGAAATGAATAAATAAATATATGTATGGATGGATGGATGGATGGATGGATGGATGGATGACTGAGTACTTTAATGAATAAAGGAATGATTGAATGAATGAACTAAAGTCAGATCATAAATTTTTAGCAATGGTGGTTATAAGAAGTTTTTATATCTCAGTTTGCACACATATGTTTTTTTTCCAATGTAGAAGTTTTGTAAAATGGATATTTTTTAATTTCAGCAAATAAATAAATTTATTAATTCCTTGTCTGTATGTATTTATGTATGTGTATATATGCATACACTAAAGATATATGTATGTTTATGTACATTGGAAATATTTTTTTCACAGGTTCCTCTTGGCAAATCTACCCTAATGGGAGAGGAGAGAACATTTAGTATTCCAGATCAGAAGATGAAGGCCTATGATCACGATGATTACTAGAGATGATGTTTTTTGATATATATATATATCTGATATGTTGGATTGGAATTATGCTTTTTGATATATATATATATATATATATATATATATATATATACATATGTATATATAATATGATAAAATACTTGAATATTCAGACACATTCACATGCATGTATCAATTCACACATACATTACATGCATTGTAATAAGGGAATGTAGTAGCCCTCACACACACACACACACATATATATATATATTCTGTACACAAATTTTCTAAATTCATCGATCTGAACACCCAAATCAGCTTTATACATTTTGTTGTTTAGATGTCGCACTCATTCGCATTTTGTTTGAAATCTAAGTTTACTTTTTGACATTAAAATTTATCTTTGTTTTATCATTATTATTGTTATTTGTTTTTTTTCTTGATTTATTATCAGCTCATCATTGCTTATCATGTCTAATCATAGTTTATATGTATGCATATATGTAAAATACTTACGTGTGTGTGTGTGTGTGTGTGTGTGTGCGTGTGTGTATTTGTTTGTTCTTATGATATATTACTCTGTTATAATGCTATATTGTTATTATTCTCATTGCTTATAATTCAATGTGTTAAAGTATATACATACATATAGTATAATTATATTTATATATATATATATATATATTATTTTTATTTATTTTATTTTTATATATTTATTCACTAGTAAGTTATGTATCTGGAGTTTATTTTTATGATTTTAAACCTTCATGTGTTAGCCAACCCTTTAAGATCTTATTTTACGTATTTGCTATATTAATCACACACTCACACATATATATATATATATATACATCCATACGAACATACATACACAAACACATACAAACATACATACACATATACATACCTACATACACCTCCATTCTAACATATATATACACGCATACATGCATACACATATTCATATATACATAGCTACACATACAAATTCATATGTGCACGTACATACAAATACATACATATCACATGCACATTATTAAACCATGACTTGTTTTAGATTCGGAATTTTAGTTTGTGTCTGTATGCTTAGCGTCTATTTTAAGTTTGCTTAGTTTAAATGAATGAATAAATAAATTAAGCAAATTAGGGAGAGAGGGAGAGAGAGAGGGATTGTGAAAATATGAGAGAAATTAGATTAAAGAGTACTTTATGAATACTCTAATTGTGTTTTTATAGAAAGAGCTTTTTATTTTTTTATGTTTTTCATCAATATTTTATGTAGTTTTGTTATTGATCGAATCGACAATGATGTATTTGTTGTTATTGTAGTTGTTGTTGTCATTATTGTCGTTGTTGCTGTTATTGTTGTCATTACGATTGAATTAATTACTGATCACATGAATTAATAATGAATTAATTAATCTGAAATATCAATCAATAATTCATCATCATCATCTTTATTAGTTGCCAGTTCCTTTGATAAATTTTTTCTAAATTTAAGTATTTTATTTCTTTTTTTTTGTTGCTAAATTTGTTTTCCTTAGAAGTGGTTTACAAGAGCCGAGCTAGTAGCAAAAGTTTGTTTTGTGTTTTTTTAAATGTTTTTTTAAATTTTTAACAAAACGATCTGTATGTGGAATATTTAATTTTTTTTTACTACTGCAACAACACGCTTCTCGTACGTGTTCTAAATCGCTGAATGAATGAAACGTATGTGTGTGTCTGCGTGTATATATCTCTCTCCTTTCTCCTCTCTCTCTCTCTCTCGCTCTCTCTCTCTTTCTCTCTCTCTCTCTCTCTCTCTCTCTCTCTGCTAATGTGGGGTCTACGCAACTTTTGCATGCGGTGAATCTTTTTCTTTCACCGTTTGATAAACAATAAATAAGCTTAGGGGTTCGTTCGTTCCATCGTTAATTCATTCTCTTCGTCAGCCCGTCCCTCGGTTCTTCCAGTTCGTTCGTTCGTTGGTTCATGTTCATCCATTTACGGGCATCTTTATGCAGGGGTTGGTTATATACGTATTTATATATATGTGTGTGTGTGTGTGTTGTGTTGTGTATGTGTGTACGTGCATGTGTACAATCTGGTCTCCTGTGCTTGAGTGTATCAGTTCTTGTTTGTACGATACTTAGTCGTACGATTGTGTACATATCAGTACAGGTATTCGCATACACGCAAACGAATGATGAATGATGCACGCATAGGTACGTGCATCTTGAATGTTGAGTCTTCTTGAAGGTACGCTTACGTATTTGCGTGTAGGTGTCTGCTCTGGTATTTCTCAGTACAACTGTGTATGTGTTTGTGGTCGCAGGTATGCGTACGTGTATACGTATTAATGTATTTATAGGTATCTTGTTGTGTTGATCGCAGGCATCCATTTGAGACAAACATTCACACATTATGCCTTTCCTTTCAACTGCCTAGCCACACGTCACTGAGATGACTTTAAACTAGTGATGAGACCGACATGGCAGAGTAGGAAGACACTGTTGCGTGTGTGTGCGTGTGTGTGTGTGAGAGAGAGATAAATATAGAAAGATAAAGAGATAAGGTTAAAAATAGAGAGATAGGATTGAAATAAAATTTTGACACAAGTAGGAAGAAGGTGTGTTAAGAATGAGAAAGATGGATAAGTAAAAAAAATTGTTTTGGGATTGGTAACATAACTTTGCATTAAAGAAAGAGAGGGAGAAAGAAAGAGAGAAAGAGAGAAAGAGATGTACAAACACACGGACAAAAGAAATTGAAGCCAGGATTCGTTGAAAGAAATAAAATGAAAAAAAAATTGTTTGTTCACTCACTCTGGTTTACGTGAGTGTAATACCATGTCCCTATGTTTGTATGTTCGTTTGTTTGTTTGTTTGTACGCATGTATGTTTGTTTGCGTGTATGCATTTATGTACGTTTGACAACCGAGCAGGAACGTGAGCAGCGATTGATTTATGTACGTGTGTATGTATGTTTGTTTGTATGTTTGTATATATGTTTTCATGTATGTATGTTATATATGTATGTTATGTTTGTTTTGTATGTATGCATGTATGTATGTTTGTTTGTTTGTATGTTTGTATGTATGTTTGTATGTATGTTTTTGTTTTATATGTATGTATGTTTGTTTGTTTGTATGTTTGTATGTATGTTTGTATGTTTGTATGCATGTATGCTTAGACTGGCACCGACTAATGTTTTAGATGATGGGTTTTAGGTTTAGGTTTCTGTCTTAGAGATAATCTGACTGTACCGTGATGATGATGACGACGACGATCATGATGATGACGACGAAGATGATGATGATGACGATGGGGAGGACGATGTTGATGGTGACATTATGACGTGAGTTCATGGTGTTATAATGAGGGTAAAAGTTAAAAAATAGATATGATAGATAGAAAGATATAGAGACAATGTAAAAAGTATAAACAATTAGAGAGAGGGAGAATGAAAGAAAGAGAGAGAGAGAGAGAGAGAGAGAAAATTAAAATAAATGAACAATGATAACGATGATAGCAAACATATTTTCAATGCTTTATTAGACAGATTGTCAAAACTAAATGATGATAATTTCAAAGATGTTAAAATGATGAAGTTTTTTAGTCGTTTCGTTTGAAAAAATTTTCATTTAAATGAAATTTAATTAAATGAGTGCATGTCTATATGACAGAAATATATGAACCATCCTATCAAGGTTCTTACTATAATTGATTTCATGTTTTTATTGGTTATTCATTCGTTCGTTCGTTCATTTGTTGCTTAGTCGTTAATTTAATCACTCGTTTTCTCACTCACTCATTCACTCACTCACTCACTCACACACTCACTCACACACTCACTCTTTCATTCCTTGTTTGTTGGTTTGTCTTGCTTGAAAGTGGTCTACATTCGTTCATTCATTCGTTCAATTCATTGTCTTAATCTTTCATTCATTCGTTCATTTGTTTGTTTGTTCATTCATTCATTCATCCATTTATCCAGACGTAATGACCAATATGAATATTCACATTTATAATACACTCATTCACATATATAATTCTATCAGGAACATACGTACTGATATTACATTACGATACGTACCACCGGACGATGTTGATTGAATTAGATGGGCTAAAATATTTATAGAAATGATCTCACACTCGACTTGAATGGTCATGCAAATATGCAGGCAGACATACTCAGACAGACATGCACGCATAGACAGACAGACAAACATGCAAGCAGTCAGACAGACATGCAAATATGCAGGCAGACATACTCAGACAGACATGCACGCATAGACAGACAGACAAACATGCAAGCAGTCAGACAGACATACATACACCCACACAGAACGTGCAGTTAAAACGTAAGATTATGTTTCTGCGCGTATTTAATTCAATCATTTTGAACAATATCAGAAGCTTTCAATATGGAAATGTCGTGAAAAATGGCATTACAAAAATCTGCAAATTTCTTTTTCAAAGTTTCAAGTTTTTCCTTTGTTATTTTTGTTGCTTATGGATTTTTGTTGTGGTTATTGCTTTTGTTAGTGTTATGGTTTTACTTTTGTTATTTTTGTTTCTATGGTTTTTGCTTTGTTTATTTTGCTTATATTATCGCCACAGTTTGGCAATAATATTGTGTTGAGAGGAAATGACAGGATGTTTTATTGGTTTGTAGATAATTAATTTTCTTTGTTTATTTATTTCAATTTCTTTGTTTATGTCAGAAACAGCTCTGATGTATACTGACAGGGTCAGTCACAGTCATTTTTACGTCTATGTTTCATGTATCTATGTTATGATGCTATAGGTTTTTTTTTTCTTTTATCGTCTTTGTTGCTTTAGAGGTTGCACTGTTCTTTGGAAGGTTCAAGCTTTTTCGATATCTTTGTTTATGGATAGATAATTTTTAAAATTATTTTTGATATGTATTCCTTGGTGAGCCGGGCGATAACACGTTTTAACCTTTATATTTTTCTATTTTTGTGTGTTTATGATGCTTTATCAGTTGTTGTTAGTTTCGGTTTTGTGGTTGTTTATTAAATAATAATAATAATAATAATAATAATAATGATAAAAAGAAGAAGAAGAAAAAAAAATAATGTTATGGTTTATTAGAAGTTTTTTTTATGATTCTGGCTAGTCAATAGTTCATTATCGCAATTACAGCTATGTTTATTATTTATGATCCTTTTCTGGTGGCGGAAATAATTGTCTATGTTATTTTGTTTATGCCTTCCATTCAACTGGCGTTAATATCGCTCGTAATTTTGAAAATTTTCCATCTCTTCCTCTTTTTTCGCCCATTAATGCAGTGTTATTGTTCTTGGGTTTTTTTGCTTTGTTTTTTGGCCGGGAGGAACCATGGTACCTAGTGTGATGAATTTTGTCGTTGCTGTTATTATTGCTATTACTGCTATTATTTTTATTATTGTTATTATTATTCTTCTTGTTGTTATAATTATTGACGCTTTTGTCTTCATTTGGTTGCGTTTTCTTCTTATTTTCCATTTTCTTCTTTTTATTATTAGGTTATTATTACAACTATTATTTTTATTGTTATTGGACAACTACTACTACTACTTCTGTTACAACTACTACTACTACTACTACTGCTTCTGCTACTGCTACTACTACTGCTGCTACTTCTGTTACTACTACTACTTCTGCTACTGCTACTACTACTACTACTACTACTGCTGCTGCTGCTGCTGCTGCTGCTACTACTGCAACTATTAAGATATTTTATTCCATTATTTTTACTGATGGCGATTAATTTGAACATGAAGGAGGATTTAATTGAAGTAAAAGCACTGCACTGTTATTACCATCTAATCGTCTGGACCCCAAGTCAAGAAAAACTGCCTATGAATTCTTTAGATACCGATATCATAAATTTTCTCTTTCTCTTACTCTTTCTCTCTTTTCTCTCTTTCTTTCTCACTCTTTTTCTCCTTCTCTTTCTCTTTGTCTTTCTTTTCTCTCTCTCTCTCTCTCTTTCTTTCTTTTTTTTTCTAGGTTTCTTTAGTACCTTTTCCTCTATGGGTTTTCTTTGATAAATGTGTTTCGGTATTTTTTATAATTAGTTGCCTAAATCACTCAATTTTTAAGAGTGTGCATGGTTTTTGTGATAATTTTTGTTCTTACACCCTCTCTTGTTCTCTCTTCTCTTTCTCTTTCTCTCTCTCTCTCTCTCTCTCTCTCTCAGCGTTTTTTTATCTTACTATCTTTATATATAATAAATTTTCCTCTTCTCTCTTTCTTTTTTTTTCAATCTCTCTCCATTTTTTCATTCTCAGTAGCTCTCCTCCTCTCCTTCCCTCTTCTTTATTCATTTCAATTTATGTCTTGTTCGAATTAAAGCCGCCCATTTTATACTTTATGTCTTTCTTATCTCTTAGAATGTGCATGTGTATCTATGTGTGCGCGTGTGCGTATGTATGTGTGTGTGCGTGTGTATGTGTGCGTGTGCGTATGTGTGTGTGTGCGTATGTATGTGTGTGTATGTGTGCATGCATTGCTAAATATTACGACAACGCCTTACCTGATATTCACATCTCACGGGGCAGCCATTTGTAAATCAGCGATACACAATGCAGAGGTTGTATTTATTTCCAGTTATTTAATATTCTTTGGTGCATCTCTCCTGTTGTTCTTCTTATTCTATGCTATTAGCAATTCATCGTTCTATGCCTCTCCTCAATATCGCTCAGTGCTGTAGGCATGGTATATACATTCTACGTGCCATTGTTTGATGGTGTATTTTTTATAGTTCTATGGTCCTCGATGTTATTATTCTATGTTATTAGCCGTTTATTATTCTATGTTATTAGCCGTTTATTATTCTATGTTTATTGACTGTTTATCGTTCTATGGTCTTTGATTTTATGGTTCTTTGTTATGGTTAATATTGTGGGTTTTTATTGAGGGCTGGTAGTTGTTGTTATTGGTTTTGTTGTTGTAATTGATGTTGTCTATGCTGTTGTTTTTTTTGTCTATGTTGTTGTTTTCTTTTGTCTATGTTGTTGTTGTGTTAAAATTTTATCAAAAAAGTAATATTATCTGAAAATTATTATTGATATATTATTACAATTTTTTTTATTTTCCCGAATTTTCGCAATTCGGAATTAAATCCTCGATGGAGTTAAATTATTTATTTATGTTGTTTATGACGTCATTGTTGTTGTTGTTGTTGCTGTTGTTTTTTGTTATTGTTGATTAAGTTTACGACTGCAGAGTCATCGTAATCATCATCAACAACAACAACAATATCATCATCCTCAAAAACGAAGACAACATCATCATCATCATCAACAACAACAACAACAACAACAACAACATCATTAACAACAACAACATTAGCAGCAACAAAAAGAACATCGTCGTCGTCATCACGTCACTTATTTAACACTTGCATACTCTGGAGTATATTAGTTCTTCTTTCCATCTCTTTTCAATGCCCGAGATATTTATATAAAAAAATACAAAACATACAAATCTGCATACATACAAACAAACATACAAACAAACAAACATGCAAACCAACGCGTTCATACAATAAACAAACTCATTTTATGTTAGTAGACGCATCTCAAGATATGCGAAAATAATAAAACATACAAACACAAACAAACAATCAAACATACATACAAACAAACAAACACACATACCATCACACAAACAAACTAACAAACATGCAAAAATGTTTTTTGATAAAGTGTGGTTTGTATTTCGTAAAAAGAGAAACTGAGAGAATGATAAAGCTAATATAACGCTACTACTACCACCACCACTACTACTACCACCACCACCACCACTACTACTACTACTACTACTGCTACTGCTACTACTGTTACTACTACTACTACTGCTGCTGCTGCTACTACTACTAATATTACTATTTAAAAATTTTAAACTCACTGAATCAATAGTGTACATACAAATTTTTTTTCATACAAATGACTTAGACTAAGTCGACCGCTACTATTATTGTTGTTATTGTTGTTGTTTTTGTTATTGTTATTATTGTTGTTGTTGATGTTATTGGCATTGTTGTCATTTGACCTTTGAACTCTGGCTAGCCATTGGGGTTGGCAGTAAAACTGGCGAAAGTAAGTTGTGTTCCGTGCGATGAAGACGACGACGACGATGATGTTTAAAATAGTGGTGAGTAAGATGATGATGGTGATAAAAAGATGATAATTAGAATGACGTTGATGGTCATGATGACAGGCTGATGATTATGATGATGATGATGATGATGATGATGATGATTATCTATATGAAGATGGTGATGTTGATAATGATGACGACGGCGATGATGACGTCACGAATGGCAGAAGAAAGGTTAATGTTCACGGACGAAGATGAGAATGATGATGATTGATGTTGTTGCAGTTGTTGGCGCCTTTTAGGACAACGAAATCATTATCATTAAAGTAATTTTTGTTATCATTAAGGTTGTTGTTGTTGTTGTTGATGACGTTATTGTAAGAAAAAGATTGTAAATAGCGGAATAACAACAACAACGTTCGGTGAATGTGACGTTAACAACAAAAAACAACAAGTGGCACCCAGGAGTGCTATAAATTAAGTAGCGCTAAACTGGAACGTTTTGAAATAAGTCTTCAGGAAATGATTGTTGTTGTTGTTATTATTATTATTATTATTATTGTTGTTATTATTATTATTATTATTGTTATCAATCATCATCATTCTCATCTTCGTCCGCATGTACATAGGAATATATATATATATATATATATATATATATATATATATATATATATATACATAGATATATATAATGATAGAAGGAAAGATAGAGAGAGAGAGAGAGAGAAAGAGAGAGAGGAAAGAAAAAAGGAGGACAGAGAGAGAGAGAGAGAAAGAGAGAGAGAGATTTACGAATTTAAAATGTGCGATACAAACACACGCACATGTGAAAACACACACGCACACACGCGCATATACATACTAATATATACATAAATATATATACATATAGTGAGAGAGAGAGAGAGAGAGAGAGAGGGAGGGGGGGAGAGATATTTAGATAGACCAGAGATATTTGCGAATTTAATTTGAAATTTTATAAACAATGACGGATAAAATGGTATAAATAGATTATCCTGCCGTTTCGAAAATAAAATTCGTTTAATCTCATTTCTACAGAATTATAAACAAAAATATATAATGCTATTACTATTATTTTTATTATTATCGCTAGTAGTAGTAGTAGTAATAGTAGTAGCAGCAGCATTTGTAGTAGTAGTAGTAGTAGTAGTAGTAGTAGTAGAAGTAGAAGTAGTAGTAGTAGAAGTAGTAGTAGTAGTAGTAGTTGTTGTTGTTGTTGTTGTAGTAATAGTGTTGTTATAATCAACGTTCTATAGTCTTAAATATTTATAGAAACATTAACAGTATTGTTGTGCCCTAGTGAAATATACAATGTCTGGTGAAGTTATTTTGCAAAATATTTGAACATTTCACAAGAGATTTGTATATAAAATATACACACATACAGAAACACACACACATACAGAAACACACACACACACATACAGAAACACACACAAATACAGAAACACACACATATACGCGCGCACGCACACACACACGCACACATAATACGTAATTTATGTAACGCGTGCTTTTTTTTTCGTTTGCTATTTCTTTCCGTGTGACAATGTGTCAAACAGAAAGTTCAGACAATGATGTCTTTAAAGAATTATTGCCTTTTAAAACGTCGCTTCGAACGTTTCAGAAATGAGTTTTGAGTGAATGAATGAATGGATGAGTGAGTGAGTGAATGAGTGAGTGAATGAATTAATGAATGAATGATAAAAAAATGACTGGATGAATGAATGACTGAATGAGGATTGAGTGAATTCACGTTCAAATGTCGCAATGTATATATGCATGATCAAATGAATAAATTGATATAAGTATGTGTGGAGAAATGAGTGAAATGAAGGAATGTTTTGATTGAACGATCGAACGGCTAAATGAATGAGTGAGTGAATAAATTATTTCCGGATAAAGAGTGGAGGACCAGTGCAATCGGAGGTTTGAGAACGATTGATTTGTTGACAAGTGATGATGATGACGACGATGCCGATGATGATGATGGTTATGATGGGGGTGATGATGGTGATGATGGTGAATCATTTGCAAAACATTTCCTAACAAATGTCTTGTCCGGACAGCCTTTATTCCGCAAAAACGAGTTGTACCTAGTAAGGATTTTTCCTCAGAAGTTGTTAACTAATTTATTTTCTTCAAAAAACTTCCAACTTTTCCTTCATTATCATTGTCTAATTATCATTTTGAAACCTATTTTGGCTAATTTGTGTACAAAACTGAGTCTATTGTCTGTCTATTGATACTTTTATACTGTTTACATACTGTATGTTTGTGTGTGTGCTTGCGTTCGTGCGTACGAGTATGTGTGTTTGCGTGCGTGTATGTATGTGCGTGTATGTATGTGTGTTGTTTGTGTGTGTGTTTGTGGGCGTGTGTGTGTTTGCAAGTTTTTTATTTCACTCACTTCTAATCCTTTTCTTCGCCAGATTTCAAATTATTTTTTGCCAGCCGCCCTTCATAGGCCAGCTATCAGCTCCTACCTAGAATTGCATTTATTATTTAGAATTCTCACTTTAGGTTATTTTCAAAGTTGAAACACAAACACGTCCCTGGGTTTATTTAAAAAAAATTTTATTCCTCTTTCTTGGGACCTGGGCGTCAGTGACGGTGCATATGAATGAATTAAGTGGAATAATTTTTAATTATTTACAAAAGTTGTTTCAAGGTTGTATAAAAATTTCACGAGCGAATTTTATTTAAAAATACCACTTGCAAGATATTACCACCAATCTTTTTTCTTAGTAAACTGAACATTTTTTCGTATACCTAATTGTAATAAAACATTCTAGCCACAGAGACTGCATGTAACATCCACATAACATGATGGTCTTTAAGTTTTGTAATGTTGATCGGAGAGTATTTGAACCCGGCTAGCAAGCAATAACGACCCAAGTGATTGCATATCTAAGGCCAGAACTAACTTGCCAACAATCCTTTCATTTTGGAAAATATTTTTTAAATTCTTCTTTTCAAAAGTTTTCTATCCAATCGTGACTATGATAACCATAAGAAATTATTTAATTGACGAATGTGTAGTCAGAAATTTTCATAGGAATTTAAGGTTCAGTGTATTAATTGCTCGTGATATTCACATTAGAACCAAACTTTGCAAATATTTGTCTCAGAAAGCCATATTTTTTAAGTTTTAAAACGGTGTCACACTTTTTTGTAGTAGTGGCAGCAGCAGCAACAGCAGTAGCAGCAGCAGAAGTAGTAGAAGTAGTAGTAGTAGTAAAAGTAATTAAACTTTGTAGGTAGTAGTAGCTTAAGGAAAGAAGAATCGAATGGATCTTCAATGTGGTGTGTGTATGGTCTGCACCCTTCATCATCAGATTAACTCTGCGCCAATGGCCAAAGATAATATGCTCATGTTCCATCTTTGTTGTTTATGTTGTGTGGTGTGTTTTTGTGTTGTTGTTTGTTTGTTGTGTGTTCTTGTGTTGCGTGATGTGTGGTGTTTTTATGTGGAAGTGTGTGTGTTTGTGTGTGAGGT
>NW_008704349.1:1314258-1416758 GCF_000326865.2 Helobdella robusta | reverse complement strand
TAAATGAATTAATGAGTGTATGAATATATAAAAAAATACATTAAACTTAATTATAATTTTCATATTTATTATATATATATACGCACATCTTCAGCCATGCACATCGTACATGCTTTTAAAGCAAATCTTTAAATGTTATGTATGCGTTCGTATGTTTGTTTGTATGTATGTATGTATGTTTGTATGTGTGTGTAGGTATGTATGTATGTGTGTGTGTAATGTATGTTTGTATGTGTGTAGGGTGTGTGTGTGTGTGTGTGTGTGCGTGTGGCGTGTGTGTGTTGGGGGGGGGTATGTATGTTAACACGAAATGGAAAAACCCCAAAAAAGAATGTCGTTCTAGCCGTATGAACAATGGAAAAAAGCCATCTATCAAATATATTTAAAGTCTCCTGCTAAATCATGCGGATAAGATGTCGCCTAAACAAGTGATGGTGGCGATGATGATCCTGACGGTGGTGATGATAGAGATAGTGATGATGACAAAAGAAAGGGTGATGATGATGATGATGATGATGATGGTGATGATAATGATAATGATGGTGGCCGTGATGATGGTGATGATGAATTTAATATTGACAATATTTTTCTGTTCAATGAATGCATTCTTTAACCTCTATTAATCATTCTACTATCACCAACATCATCGTCGTCGTCACCTTTATCATCATCATTTGTAAATAACACACACACACACACACACAGACAGACAATCACACAATCACATGCACACAAACACACACACACACAATGAGAAACGTACGACCGCGTCTATCAATCATGATGCAATATTAAAGCGAAAATTAAATGAAAAATAATACCAAATAGCCATAATAACCACAACAACAACAACAACAATAATAATAACAACAATAATAACAATAATAATAATAACAATAATAATAATAATATTTAGTTCCCAAGACGAAATGGAACAAATGAATTTAAATGGCCATTAAGATTAAGATTACGATAGCCATGATGATGACGATGGTGATGATGATGATGACGATGGTGATGACGATAACGATGACGATGATGATGGTGGTGATGGTGATATATATATATTAATCAAATACCTTTCGTTGCTTTAGCTGATGTTTAAAATCAAATTTTTAATTCAAAGGCTGGAGTACGTGCAATGAGTTGCCGTCAGCAAGCAAGCAAGTAGTTATTGTAATGAGGATGGCAATAAACTCTCTCTCTCTCTCTCTTTTTCTCTCTATTTCTCTCTCTCTCTCTTCTTTATTCTCCCTCTTTTCTCTTATCTCTCTCTCTGTATATATAAAAATAATTCTATTACTACTAAAAAATAAGAATGACATGGCGAAACAGAATATGTAACACAAATGCAACACAATTACAATATTTCTGTGACGTCATACTAAAAGTAATTACGGTATTAATTACAAAAATAATAATAATTATAATTAAAATTATAATTATGATGAGGATGATAAAAAATTCAGGTGAACATGAAGAGACAATAATAGTATGCATGTTTGTTTGTTTGTATGTATGTATCAATATGTTTGTATGTATGTATGTTTGTTTGTTTGTTTGTTTGTTTGTTTGTTTGTTTGTTTGTTTGTTTGTATGTATGTATGTATGTATGTTTGTTTGTATGTATGTATGTATGTGTGTGTGTATCTATGCGTGTTTCTTTGTTAAAAACATTTCATTTCAGTTTCAAATGAATTAATGATTGATCGCCTATTGATATATTAATTCTCATTGCATGCGTTTTTATAATCAACAATTTTGGAGAAAAAATTTCATATTAAAATCGAAAAGCTATGGAATAATGTTTTGTTGTTTATTTATTTTAATTAAATAATTCATTCATTCATTCATTCATTCATTCATTCACTCACTCACTCACTCACTCACTCATTCATTCATTCATTCATTCATTCATTAGTTCGTGTGTATGTATTATTTATTTAGTTCATCATTTTTTATCTATCCATCTCTTATTTTGAAGTCATCACCACTTTTATCATCATCATCATATGAAATTAACATATCATTTTCTATAAGATATCATTTTTTAAAATGATATCATAAATGATATATATCTGTGTATCATACAGTTCTTCTATACAATAAAATAACAGCAATGCAACAAACCGTACAACTCACTGTCAAATGTTATTTTCATTATTAGCCTGAGACAGCTCATATCTAGATTTAGCGGCTACACTGGTCATAGCCACAGACATTCTAGCCCTTCTATTCTGACTACTAACGCTACGACGACCACCGCCACAACCACGGCAACAGCAGTCACTACAGTCGCGACTAAATAGCAGATCCATAAATAGCTGACGAAAGCGCGCACTGCTCAAACAGTAAATTATGAAGTTTAAACTGCTGTTAGCTACGACTAACAAATCGCTCAGTCGTTCGTAGAAGAAGAACGGGTGCGGACATCTTAGGTCGTGATTGGTCGAGAGAGAGGAAAAGAGTTGGGTCAACAGGGCAGGGGCCTGGCTGATGACGAAGACCATGACTACTACTATTAACATGAAGGTTATGTCATCCTCTGAAGGATTTGTACTGCCAGAGGCCGGGTTCGGAACGCTGGTTGTGGAGTTGTTGAGACAGGTCGATGGTGTTGTTGTAGTTATGGTGTTCTTGTTGATGGCTGCCACTGTGTTGCTCATTGGCGAAGATGAAGTTGGCAGTTGCAGATGATTTTTTTTATTTTCTTCAACTTTTGGTAAGGATTGTCGCTGCTGCTGCTGCTGTCTTGTGGCCGGCGCTCCGTTTATGGTCGCATCTCTCATTTCAAATTCACTTTTGCCAACTTTTTGGCAATCGGCGACGTATTTGCTAGCACTGTCTGTAACACAAGACACATCATTCGTACTAGCATTCGTAGAAATATTAGTGTTCGTCACGTCGTTAGCAACAGTAGCAGCGATCGACTTAGTAGTAGCTGTGCCAGATGTTGTAATGTTCGGAGCATGGGTAGTGTTTGTAACTGAAACTTTGTGTGAATTGCTGCTAGATTGAGTTGTGGTAGTAACAAAGTTGGCGATAGCAGCAGTAGTAGTAGTAGTAGTGGTGGTGGTAGTAGTAGTGGTGGTAGTAGTAGTGGAGGAAGTTGTGCTGCGAGATGGATTAGTTAGCAATTTTTCAGTTAACGCATTATTTAGCGCTTTACTTTTCAACCCTCCCAAACCTTCTGTAATCTTCTTCCGTTTCAATAATTTCTCCCTCCTAGCCTTGGCCTTTCTGAGCGCGCCAATCAACCTGACGTTTAGGAAGGAGAGTGATATCAGAGGAACAAGAAACATGACGATGAAATAGGCTACAGTACCATAGGCCACTGAAAATGCCGAATGCTTAGTGAATTCAGGTTCCTGGCACGTCACTCTGTAGTTAGCGTCTGTGGATCTGTTGTTGTTGTTGCTGCTGTTGTGAGAGTCCGTCTTCGAAGTGTTAGCGAGAGTTGTTGTGTCACTGCTGGTGACGTAGTTGATGTTATTTTTGTTGTTGTTGTTGTTGTCGTTAGAGTTGTAATCGTAATTTTTGTCACCGCTATTTTTATTTTTGTTGTTTTGGTAACTTTCACTGTTGTAAAAATCATCAATTGAATGGGAAAAAAGCTTCGGCGAGTCTTTCATTTTAATAGAAACTCCTCCTTGGTCTGTGTGTGCAGAGGGCGTTGTAAGCCATAAATGCGCACTAAAATTATACTTCGGGTCGTTACTGTGGCCGCCACTGCTGACGGCTGCCGTATTATTACTACTTTTATTGTCGTCGAAGTAATGCCTGTGCTTGCTGTTATTGTTGTCGCTACCTTTGATGTGACCACTGATGATGTTGATGTTGTTGTTGTTTTTGACGATGACGTCATTTATGTTGTCGTTGTGGTTGCTGATGATGACGTCATTTTTATTGAATTTGTCGTGAACAGCATCGTCGGTCCCGTCGGAGCCATTTGCGATCATGCTCGCATTCGAGTCAATAAAATTATTGTTACCGGGTGTATTCACTTGAATATGGAGCTCGCTAACCGGCTTTAAAACGATTTCCCATTGAAAAAATCTCGGAATGTTGAATAGAATGGAAAAAAGGATAACAAGCAGAACGTGGAAGCGAGCGTTTTTTATCGAACAAATGTCCCTAGCCCGGTACGGATAGCATACCGCCACGAACCGATTCAAAGTAACTAAAACCGTCAAGTATATTGCCGTCGTCTGAGCCAGCAGAGCCGACGGATATCCATACTTACATAAGTAGACCGCATTATCTTTTAAAAACCTCCAGCCGAACGTATCTATTGAGGCCAGGACTCGTATGAAGAAGACAACGACCAGGAATAAAGTGTCGGCGATGGCCAGAGAGATGAGTAGGAACGGTGTGGCGGTTTTTGATCGGTCTCTCGATAGACAAGCGATACTGGCGCTGTTACCGAGAAAACCGAACAAACAGAGCATCCCCATTAGAACCGCCTCGATGAGGAAATCGTAAAATGTGCAAATGTATGGGTAGTCGGTCGCGGTCGTTGTTGTTAGGTTGGAGAGGTTGTTCAACTCATTTGAAAAATGATCTGCTGCTGTTGCTGTTGCTGCTGCTGCTGGCGGATTGTACGTAACGCCTAGCTGATCCATTGGGTTGTAAGCAGCTTGGAGTCGATCGATTGTGACGTAAGATGAGTGATTCACTGAGTTATAGTCTGTGAGGTTGTTTTGATGGTGAAGATGGCGATGATGGTGTTGTTGCTGTTGTTGGTGGTAGTGGTTGTTGTTGTGGTGAGATTGCTGGGGGTTTGGATTCTGCGGAAAGGTGCTAATGACGTCAGAGCTGATGACGTGGAAATTCATTTTGAAAGGTGTTGGATGAATTGAAGATTAATTTTATTTTCAACGACGCCGTTCGTCGCCGCTGCTACTACAGGTGTGGTCCTTGTTGTCGTTGTGGCGGCTTTCGTTTCTGATGAAGAAGATGATGATGATGATGATGTCGACGATGATGACGTCATTATTTTATTATTATTATTAAAATATCTGTGTAACGCTTTCAATTAACCAAGTCTTTCAAAAGTTGTTGTTTTGCTATTTATTGATGGTGGACTAGTGAGTTAATGCATCGTCATAAATGATAATGTTGTCAACAAATAATGTTCAACTTGCTGATGTTCTCAAGATGTGGTGATGACGACAAACGACTAAGATGACGACGACGACGATGAAGATGATGATGAAAAGAGAGAGAGAGAGAGAGAGAGAAAGAAAGAGAGAGAGAAAAAGAGAAAGACAGAGAGAGAGAACGATGATTAAAAAGAAGAAAATGATAATGAAGAGGAAGACGATGATAAAAAGAGAGTTAAAAAAAAGACATTGAAGTACAGAGCCCAATAATGCAGTTCGTGTTGGTAGTTGTTGTTGTTTACGGCAGGCAAGTTATGTTTCTCCACGTCAAACAAGCCTGTACGAATGCCAATAACGATTGGATAAATCTTCGAGACGTGGTGTGGTGGTTGTTCCTACTACTGCTGTTGATTTTGCAGCTGCTGTGGCTACTACTGTTGCTGCTGCTGCTGTTGTACTGATGTTGTTGTTTTTATTGATGTATGATTATTATTATTATTGTTATTATGGTCGTTGATGTTAATTTTTGTTCGTGTGGTTCGTTTTTTTTTCGTTATTTTGTATTTTTTCTCATGTAATTGTTGTTACGGATGTCTTATGAAAGTTAAAAAATAATTCAATCAGTAATTAAAATAATGTTAACGACAATGTATAATTTGTTGTTCTTAATGAATTATTATTAGTAATATAATTAATAATAATTAATAATAATAATAATAATTAATATTAATATTATGTTATTTATTATAAATAATTTCCCAGTGGAATATTAATAACAATATTAACGCTAACAGCCTGTTTGCGTGTTGAAGCATTGTAGAATATTTCAAATGCATGGTTGTGTACGTACGTGAATGAATGAATGAATGAATGAATGTATGAATGAATGAATGAATGAATAAGTGAATGAATGAGTGAGTGAATGAGTGAGTAAATGAGTGATTGAATAAATAAATGAACGGACGAACGAACGAACGGACGGACGGATAGACGAACGAACGAACGAATAAACGAATGAATGAACGAACGAATGAACGAACGAATGAATGAATAAATAAATAAATAAATGAATGAATGTGGTGGATACCATGATGGATGTGATTTTTGGGGCGCGCCACGTACTGCGGGTAGAACAACAATAAAATTAATTGCTACTACATTGAAAAATGAATGGATGGATGGATGGATGGATGGATGAACGAACAAAATATGAACGAACAAACGTATGAACGAACAAACGCATGAACAAATATATTAATAATAGACTGAATGATTAAAATGAATAATGAAAATGATTTACGACATGTTTAATAAAAAGTTACATATATTTATGCCTAAGCGAATAAAAAACTTGATGTAGACAGACAAACAGACAGACACAAACAGACAGACACAGACAGATAAAAAGACAGACAGACTTGAATATATAAATAGGTGAATAGATAGATGAATGGATATATATAGATGAATAGATAGATGAATGGATATATATAGATGAATAGATAGATGAATGGATATATATAGATGAATAGATAGATGAATGGATATATATAGATGAATAGATAGATGAATGGATGGAGAGATGAAAGAAAATTATGGAAACAGTATTGTTGATATCGTGAATATAAATGACAAAAAGCGAAGGTATATGAAAGTATAACGTACAATCAAGTAGGTAGGTGAATGAATGAACGAATGGACAGATAGATGGACAAAAAAATAAAGAAATAAATTGATAGACACGTGAAAATGAATGAACAAATGAATGAATGAATGAAAGAACAAACGAACGAACGAGTGAATTAATGTACATAGATACATAAATATACATAACGATGAAAAACAAATGTATGACGAGCAAATAATTAGATAGACAAACAAAGAAGTAGAGTGAATGAATGAAAAACGAATGAATGGAAAGATAAATGGATGAATGAAAAGACAGATGGATGGATCCTTGGGCGGAAAGTAAATGTTTTGTAGCGTCTTAATCTTTCTTTTTTTTGGGAGATAGTTTGAAACTTCAGGGTGAAATATTGTTTCAGGGACATTTTTTACAGGTTTTTAATGGGAGAAAAAAGTCTGTTTAGTAGAATTTATGAGGCTGCTGTAGTCGCTACGACAGCTGCTGCAGTTAACCGCGGTAATAAAAAAGGGGTGAGAATAATGGTAACCAATAAGAAGGGAGAGAATAATGGTGATGACGACGACGACGATGTTGATGATACTAATAATAGTAGCAATAATGATGTAGACGATGATGTTGATACTAAGATTGCTGCTGCTGCTGAGAATGATGATGATGACCATGACGTCACTGATGACGGTGATGATGACTATGACGTCACAGATGACGGTGATGATGACTATGACGTCACAGATGATGACGACGATGATGATGAGATTTTTCGGTTGGGTTAGCGGGCAAAGCTCATTTACTAAATCATAAATGTTCATTAGTGCTCTTGATGACGTGACTTTTACGTCATCCTCAACAATCTCTCTCTCTTTCTCTTTCTCTCTTTCTTTCTCTCTCCATGACCATCATTATCTCTATTATCCTTACCTTCATCTCCACTATCATCTTCGCCAACTTTATCACCATCACCATCGCCGTCAGGATGACGTCATAATCATAACTGCGATCGGTTATTATTTTTTTTTCTAACAAACTATTTTATTATTTTTATATGTTCATATTTTGCTTACCATTTCACTTCGAAGTACTAACATTTCAAAAGTCTACTTCCGCTTTCGTCCACAATTCTGACGGGAAACCGGAACCGGAAACAGGTCAAATTTCCGGAAACGGGTTAAGTTGGTTAGCCAGCTGACCAATAAAAAAAGAGCTTGCATTAGGAGCCTGTCAAACTTTTATGATGGAATATATCTCGCTGGTTCGCGTGTTTCGTTAGTCTCACTGGGACGAGTATGACTCTGCCTGTTCTGATAATGATGACGAGGACGATGATGACGTCATTCTTTAATGACGTCATTGTTGTTGTTGATGATGATGATGATGACATCACGGTGATGATGACCTCAACGAAGAAGACGAGGATAGTGTTATGATTATAAATCTAACTGAAGGAGTGTGTAGCTTGGAAGAGAGAGAGAGAGAGAGAGAGAGAAAAGAGAAATTATTATTATTGCTATTATTATTATTGTTATTATTATTATTATTATCATTATCATTATTACTTTCCCATCACGCCCATCAACGTCATAATTGCCATTTACACGGTGACGTCACAAAAAAAAAAATTTCTGTTAATTTTTGGCTCTGGGTGCCCGTCAATATTTTGGATTTTTTAAATTTGCCTCATTACCGCCATCAACTTCGTTATCATTATCAAGACCAGCATCGTCGTCGTCATCATCACACATACGCACACACACACACACACGCACACATACACGAACACACACACGAACACACGCACACAGGCTAACACACATACGTTTTCACAATAGTTTATAAAAATAAGAGTCCGACACATACTCTCATTATAGGGTGAGTATTATTTTTTGTGATAATATTTTTTATTTACCGTTGTAATCATTTGTTGTTATTCTTCTCGTTATTGTTGGTTGCACATGTTATTATTATTTTTGTTTTCATACCTTCCACAAGCCAACCAATCAAATAACCGATCAACCAATAAGAACTAGCCAACTAACTGACCAATCAACCAGCAAATCAATCAACCTAGCAACACGCGAATCGATCCAGAAAAAATCAACCAATCAACCAACTGGTCGTCAACCAATCAACCAACTAACCATCAACCAATCAACCAATCGGACGGAGAGTCGGCCAGCTGACCAGCCAGCCAACCAATCAGAACTCAGATTAAAGATCTGAACGAATATTTTTTTCTATTTCTGCCATTGTAAATTAGCAACTGCCGGTTGACGGTTGCTAAGCTTCATTCTTTTCTTCTCTACTTGACTTATGTGGAATAGAGAGAGAGAAAGAGAGAGAGAAAGAAAAAAAAGGGAAAGACTGAGAGAGAGAAAGTGAGAGAGAGAGAGAGAGAGAGGGAGAAACAATAGAAACGAAAATGAGACCGATAAGACGAGATATAAATCCAAACAAACCGAAAAATTCAAAGAAAAACAGACAACATCACTCCTTTAACTTCTTCATCGTCATTATTATTATTATTATTATTAATTTTCTAAATTTTATTATTATTATTTTGCGAAACTTTTTTATAATTCATATTATTATACTTGCCGTCATAATTAGCAATTCAGTCGCCTCGAGAGCGCCATGAGTTTTTACTGCGAGAAAATTATTCCTCTTAGATGAACAAAATTGTTTTTTAATTAAATAAAATAATAATAAATAATAGTTGTAAAAATATGAAAAAATAAAAATTTATCCAATTAAATCGTAAATATTAAAAAAAAAGATAATTTCCTTACTTTGTAAACCTTAAAACTAACAAAATAGATAAGATGAAAATGCGGCGGTATGATTAGTTTAAAAAAGTAGTAGTAGTAGTACTAGTAGTAGTAGTAGTAGTAGTAGTAGTAGTAGTAGTAGTAGTAGTAGTAGTAGTAGTAGTAGTAGTAGTAGTAGTAGTAGTAGTAGTAGTCGTAGTAGTAGTAGTAGTAGTAGTAGTAGTAGTAGTAGTAGTAGTAGTCGTAGTAGTAGTAGTACTAGTAGTAGTCGTAGTAGTAGTAGTATTAGTAGCAGTAGTAGTAGTAGTAGTAGTAGTAGTAGTAGTAGTAGTAGTAGTAGTAGTAGTCGTAGTAGTAGTAAAAGACGCTGCAGTAAACAGATGCAAACATTTGCAATGTGTTCGTAGCTTATTTCAAATTTCATTCCGCATAGTTTTATGTTATAATTCTTCTGACTATTTTTAAAGCAAACAAAACTCCATTTTTTGGTCACCGTATAGGCGAAGATTTCAATAGAATAAAACTAACAAAAAATTAAGGAATAATTTTTGGAGGTGTAACCACTGACCGCTAATCAAGGCGATCGTTTGAAGGGACCTGTAAAATAAATTGACCACCTTGCTTTTTGTTTGCTTCAACACATGATTTTTTTTTAAAGTTTTGGTATCAGTGATTTGCCCCATTTCATACCTACCAGTTGTAGAGTACAAATCTGACCTTGACCTCAAAAGGGCTTTCATTACAGGCCCTCGTTATGAATAAAAAAAATTTAAAAGAATGAAAGATAAAATAATTCTATGAATGAATGAATGAATGAATGAATGAATGAATGAATGAATGAATGAATGAATGAATGAATGAATGAATGCTGCAACAAAATTTGAATCGGAAAAAGATGTTTTTCGTGTTTTATATTTGTGCACCCATCTACGATGGCGTCATAATCATTCAGTTTCCTTGGTAATATTGAATTTACTGACAGAATTAATTGCCATTTAAAAAGTTTTTTAATAGATAAATAAATTATTTAACTAATTAAATATGCTAAAATGTGAAATGAAACGCTTTCAATAATGTTCACAAACTCACCCATGCAAAAAGAGCCAAACCAATTACAAGATAAAATGATTTTATATTGTTAAATTCATTTTTAAAATATTTATTCATTTATTTGTTCGTTTATCTATTTATTTATTATTTTCATTATTCTTTTTCTTTCGTAATGATTTTAAATGTTTGATCAACTGGAGCCTATAAACAAATAAAGTCAAGAAATTGACATCATTATCTAATTCAAACTCAATTTTTAGTCAAAAATATTTAATAAAAAACTTTTATATTAATTTTATTATTATATTCAGTTAAAAACGTCTAAAAAATTTTATTTTAAATTTTCAAACGGTGAAATTGCGAAAGAAATTGCCAGTAGTACAAGATTCCTGTGAGATTCAATATTACGAGATAGTCATTCATATCTAGCCATCGTCAGGGTCTTTTATTGAAAGCATTGTGTGTGAGTGTGTGTGTGTGTATATATATATATATATATATATATATATATATATATATATATATATATATGGTGTGTGTGTATACATATATGTGTGTGTGTCTGTGTGTGTATACATACATATGTATGTGCGCGTGTATTTGTGTAGAGTGTTAGCTAAAATGGTATGAAAGCAGGTTTAGTATTAAACTGCGTTTCGCGGTGACCTGGTTCGAATGCTGATTCTGCCTGTGTGTGAAACTGGTGTGTTTGGATGGGTTTCTAAGAATAATATGGATAGTTTTAGAATTTATTCATATGCATGTGTAGTTTCATTTTGATATATCATTACAACAAATTACTGTAAAAATTATCAGTAGATATAAACCACAAAACATATAAACATACAAATGATACAAACATACATTAATACATACATATACACGTACATACGTACATATGTATGTACATACATTCATACATACATACATACATACATACATACAAAGAAAACAAACAAGATCAACACACAAAACTCTTCACACGTCACACTTGTGCAAAACTTTCTGCCACAACTGTACTCAACCTGTCATTTCACGCCGGCCAGGTCAAACCGAATGCAGAATACAAAATAGATGCGTCGCTGACATACATTCCATCATTTTTATTGGCCGGTCGTAGGATGACGTCATTAAGAGCCCGGTCTGTGATTGGATGGCTGAGAGTATAAAAGGCACCGTGATTGTGATCTACCTGTATGGGCTGTTTTTGGATTTGAACTTTTAAAAATGGGTTGGATTTATGGGTATTTTTGTGTGTCTTTGTATGTATTTTTAGGTACGTTTTTAAACATGTCTCTGCGTGTTTATTTCTTAAGCATTACAAATGTTCATGAAATTGTTTTTTTCTCAAGGTCCTTATATGAAAATTGCTTTTCTTTTGTAGGCACGTATGTGCAGGCATGTACACTTGCATGAAATGTTTGTATTTTTCTATGAGATGTTTGTATATTTGTATGAAATGTTTGTATATTTTTATGAAGTGTTTGTATATTTGTATGAAATGTTTGTATTGTATGCTGGTATGAAATATTTGTTTAATGTGTATGAAATGTGTATATGTTTGTATGGAATATGTATATTGTTAGTATGAAAGGTGTATATGTTTGTATGAAATATGTAGATTGTTAGTATGAAAGGTGTATATCTTTGTATGAAATATGTAGATTGTTTGTATGAAATGTTTGTATGTTTGTATGAAATATGTATATTGTTAGTATGAAAGGTGTATATGTTTGTATGAAATATGTAGATTGTTAGTATGAAAGGTGTATATCTTTGTATGAAATATGTAGATTGTTTTTTATGAAATGTTTGTATGAAATGTATTCGTGAGATAAATTAAGGTTGATAAGCTTAAATTTTTTTATTTATAACTGTAAATACGTCTGTACAATTTTGTACATGTGTGTGTGTGTATTTATTTGTTATTACGATGTACTATTGTAAAATATTTTTTTGTATCATTGTGTATCTTTTGTTTTGTTTGTTTTTATCTTCCGTGCTCTGTTTTTTTTTGAGTTTTTCATCTGCAGTCAGTTCAGTGAGTTTTGCCATAAATTTTTAGCAGTCATATCTCGTTAGGATCAAGAAATCGTGTTTCGTACACACACGCGCGCACACGAACACACACACACTCACATACAGAGAAAGTGATAGAAAGAGACATACAGAAAAACAAATACACACATTCAGACGTACATACCCACATACACATCACACACACACACACACACACACATATATACATATATATATATATATATATGGATGAAATGCACTGATAACTCTTTATTTGTGTTGATTATGCCATGATATTTTTTTGATAGCGCTTTTGAGATCCTTTGAATTAGCGCTTTATTAAATTTTTCATTAATAATAATAATAATAATAATATATATATATATATATATATATATACATATATAATTTATATACCGCCATACTTTTTAAAGCTGATCTTGAAAATACCAACAGACAAACTTCGTAAAGAAAGTTCATTAAAACTGAAAACCACAGCAAAAAGAAAAGAAAAATCAAAAAAAAACTTTTTAAAAAAATGAAAAGTTTTGCTGCCCAGTCCATTCTTATGACGTTGGCTACAAAAACCAGTAAAAAAAAACTCAAACGAAAATGTAAAAATTGTCCGTTGAATCAAAAAATCAAAAAAGTACTACCGCAACTTCAACTTCTACTACTACTACTACTACTACTACTACTACTACTACTACTACTACTACTACTACTACTACTACTACTCTTTCTACTACTACTACTCTTTCTACTACTACTACTACTACTATTACTACCACTACTACTACTACCACTACTACCACTACCACTACTACTACTACTACTACTACTACAACTACATCTACTACTAGACAACAATGACAAAAACGTCTAATTTGGAAAACTCAGCACAACATCAAACAGAGGAAAATATTTACACACACACACACACACACACACACACACACAATGCACAATACAATCACGCAATACCGCTGACTACAAATTTTTTATTCAAACTTTTAATATAAACGAAAAACCATAATTATTATCTCTGTTACTAGTGCTACTACTACTACTACTGCTACTACTGCTGCTGCTGCTATTGCTTCTACTACTATTGCTATTGTTGTTGTTGCTGCTCTACGACTACTAATGAAGATACTGCCAACAACAAAACCACACAGCTTGAGTTAGAAGTATTAGAAGTAGCTGTAGTAGTAGTAGTAGTAGAAGTAGTAGTAGTAGTAGTATTAGTAGTAGTAGTAATAGTAATAGTTGATGTTGATCTCTTTGCTATTCCTAGTGAAATGATATAGTAACGACTATTTTTAATGAGGCTTTCGCTCTAGATCAGCCCTTAATGTTGTTTTGTTGATGTTTATTGATGCTGCTGCTGTTGTTGTTGATGTTATTATGATTTTGTTTATTAAACTGTTGTTGATTTTGGTAATGTTGCTTTGTCTTTTTTACTATTTTTTGCTGTTGTTTTGTGTCTATGTTGTTTATTCATTCGTTCATATCTGTATCCATTCATTTATTCATTCATTTAGTCATTTATTCATTCAGTCATTCATTCATTTTTTCAGTCATTCAGCCATCCATCAAGTTTTTAAACAAAATAGTGTCGATTAGAGAGATACTCGAATTTGCATGTACACATTTGAAAATTCCATCGATCAACTAACCGAGGACGACGCCGATGAAGTGACTGCAATTGCTGCTGCTGCTGACGACGACGACAATACTCCTGATAATGATTATGAGGATGATAATGAAAATATTAAAAAATTGCAATAACAATAAACCGGCCATTAAAGGGATTGTTAAATCTTTAATGTTGTTGACGTTCATGTTCATGAGGGGAGGGTGAGGATAAATGATGAAGAAGATGACGATGGTGGTGTGGAAGATAGTGATGATGATAATGATGGAGAAGAAGAAGAAGATGTTGATGATTATGATAATGATGATGATGATGATGATGATGATGATGATGATGATGAGGTTGATGATGAGGTTGATTATGATGATAATGGTGAAGAAAGATGAAGAAGATGACAAAGATGAGGCTGACGATGGTGTTGATGACGATGAAGATGAAGAAGAAGATGATAATGATTAGGACGATGATTTCACATGGCAGTTGACATAACTAATTTGCTTTATGCCAAGACACTCAGCTTTGGACACAAAACAGAAGGATGCTACACAAATATATGCATGAAAGAATGAATGAATGAATGCATGAATGAATGAATGAACATATTAACGAATTAACAAAAAAATAAATAAACGATTGAATGAATGTAAGGACAAACAGACGAACCGAGGAATAAACGAACAGATTAATGAATGAATAAATGAATTAATGAATGAATGAACAAATATACAAATAAATGAATAAACAAACATATAAAAAAACCTATTAACAAATGGATGAAAGACGAATAAAGTGAATGAATAAAATACAAATAGAAAAAACATCTAACCCTATTAGGTTCGGCGTAATACATTACCTTACACAGCTAATTAACTACTTTAAAAAAGACAAAAAATCAGACCAAGGTAATTAATTATTCTTTTTTTGTAAAGCTGCTAAGTTGCCACACACACACACATAAACACACACACACACAAAGACACACACAGAAAAACACACAGACACACACACACAAAGACACACAGACAGACACAAATGCATGTAAGTATCTTAGCGCCTCCATACATAAGTAATCCTATTAATTAATCATCTTTTTTTATTGGTTTTTAATGGCTTGAACCATCTGTTTGAATGCTGTGTGTATGTGTGTCTGTGTGTGTGTATGTGTGTGTGTTTGTGTGTGTATGTGTGTGTGTTTAAAAGTCAAAAAAGGATCGTTGGATGTTGTCGTCAGCCGCACTACCACAAAGCTAGGCCACTCTGTAAAAATTTTGCCCAAAGAAAATTTAAACATTTTCAAATTTTTTGCACCCTCCTCGTCAAAGTTGTCTAGATCTGCCACCGTGTGCGTGTGTGTGTGCGTGTGTGTGTGCGTGTGTGTGTGTGAGTGTGTAGAGTGTGTGCGTGCGTGTATGTGCGTGTGTTTTGTTGATTTCTCTGAATGTAATTGAATTGAATATTCCTACAAAAAAAAACTAGAAAAATCCTTCAGTACTTTTAAAATCTCTATCTAATTATAAAGGATCTCTAATGAAATAAATCAGAAAATACAAAATATTACCCTGAAGTACGTTGAAATACACAAAAAATACACTGAAATGCCCATTATGTAATGGAGTACAATCAAAGTGGAAAGTTTTTTTTTTCCAGTCCCAGAGGAATATTTGCCTGGAGTAATATTTCCTACTTGCCTTTATTTATGTGGCGAGAGCGGCACATTTTTAAATGGTTTGAAAAAAAATGTTTCCAAATTTAAATTTCTGAAAAGTTTTGGCTAATTGTGATTGATTTATAATGTTTCTCTCTTTTTCCCTCTCTCTCTCTCTCCCTTTCTCTCTTTCTCTCTCTATCTATCTTTCTTTTTCTCTCTATCTTTTTTTCTACTTTTCTCTCTTTTTAAATGAATTTACTAGTAACATATATGTGTGATATAAAAATGAGTAGTCCTAAAAATCTGTGTATGTTTGTGTGTTCGTGTATGAATGCTTGTTTGCGTCTGTATGTGCGTGTATGTGTGTTTTTTCATGTGTGTGTGTGTGTGCGTGTGTGTGCGTGTGTGTGTGTGACTGCAGCGTCTGTCCCAAGCTTCACTAAGCAATAAAATTATCCAGGACGGAGGGATTGAGGAGAGGAGAGTGGAGGGATAGTGATTACGTCATTGTAGTGATGACTAAAATGATGATGGGAACAAGATTCAAAATGTTGATGACGATGGTTACGACGACGACGATGATGAAATAGTTGCTAGTTATAAAGAAAGGAACATTCTTAGGTATAAAACAATGTTGTCCTTTATATAGAACGAATGAGTGAGTGAATGAAAGAATGAATGAACAAATGAATGAATGAACGCAAGTATGAACGAACAAACGTATGAATGAATGAACGAATGACTGATTGAAATATGGAAACGTGAGTATCTATAACCAGTGAATGCAGATAACATACGTAATCAAATTAATGGTCAGATATGAAAGAAAGATACATAGAAGATGAAAGTGATTGAAGAACAGAATTGAAAGAGTGACTGAAAAAACAAAAAAAGAAGCAAAAATAAAAATAAACGAATGAACGAACGAAAGAACGAACAAAGAGGTAGACGAATGAAGAAATATTCGTCTGTGGGACTATGATTGATCAAGGAAATTAATTAGAACAAAATGAATTAGACAAGTGTGTCTACTAAACCAACCACACACGAACGCACACACACGCACACACATACACACACACATATATATACACACAAACACACACACACACACAGACACACATAGTCAAACAACGATCAAACTGTCACTAGCCTTTTCTGCTCAGACAGATAACAAAAAAAAATTGTTTTATCAATTTTTGAGTGTAGGAAAAGTACTAGAAAAAAATATAACGCTAATAAAATTTAAAATATGAAATAAAATTGTAAACAAACAAAATGGCGGGAATACAATTTGAAAAAAATATGAAAAATTTCAGCATCACGCTTGACAGATGACGCATGAAAATGGACGAATGACAATACGGAATGATAGATAGATCGATAGAGGAATGAGTGAATGAATGAGTGAATGAATGAGTGAATGAATAAATGTGTCAATGAATGAGTAAATAAATGAATGAATAAATCAAAAATAAAATTTGATATGAGGAAAGAGACAAAAGATAAAATACGCCATCGAAGCAAGCAAACAACGAACGAATGAACGAACGAACGAACGAACGAAAGATTGAATGAATGAATGAACAACAACTTGAAAGGAGGAATAAGTAAGTGATGAAAGGATAGAAAGAACTAACAAATGAACAAATGAATGAATGAAGAAAGTATTGAGTGAAGGAATAAGCCAAAAAAATGTCCAAATACCAAGATGCACAATGATAAATTGCCAACACACTTGTCTAGTACTGAATAAAATCAAAGAGATGGAAGAAGATATATGTATGTATATATATATATATATATATATATATATATATATATATATATATATATACATACATATATGTGTGTGTTTGTGTATGTGAGTGTGTGTGTGTACGCATGTGTGTATGTGTGTACGTGAGTTATTCTAAAAATTTAACAAATTAAATTAACCGGAAAAACCCTTGTTTAAAAATTGTGCACTTTTAAGAAAGGTTTAGTGATAGATATACGTAAATGGATGATGATAGACAAATAATAATTTGAAATGATAAAAAGATTATTATTATTATAGTTATTATTATTATTGTTTATAATTATCATAATCATCATCACATCAATTTCTTCTGTGACGACTTGAGATTATTTTAACCTATAGAAGAAGAAGTGATTGTAACAAGTCAACGAAACTTAAGTGATCGCGATGACGATGACGTCACGATGATGATGATGATGATGATGATGATGATGATGATGATGATGATGATAGTCATGGTGATGTCAGGATGATTACGATGACGTGACGACGACGACGATAATGATGACGATGACAGTTTTCGAACATCGTGTTCAAGTTAAGTGTCGTTTCAGATTGTAGGTTACAAAAATTAAAAAAAAATATTGAAATAATCATCTTTTGCAACTTTGAAACCTTGAAAATCATCTGCTCCCACACCAAATTTTTGTCGTTATTAATTTTAAATTTACGACTTTTGAACCAATTACCACAATTACGACTACTACCACTACTGCTCCTACTACTACTACTACTACTACTCCTACTACTACTACTACCACTACTACTACTACCACTACTACTATTACTACTACTACTACTACTACTACGATTACTACTACTGTTGCTGCTGCTACTGCTACTGCTACTACTAGTGCTACTATTTCTAATTACTATCAATAACACAAAGCTGTTAAATTGGGAAAATTAAGCGAAATTTTTTATTTTTCTTGCAACAACATTTTTTCCGGATGTTTTTAGAGTTTTTGGATAATTCTTTTTTTTCTCGAGCGGACATGTTTGGACGAAATTCGAAAAATCAATTTTAATTTTCAATTTGCATTCGCCGTTTTTTCGCACATTTCCCCCCCCTTCCCTCTCTCTCTCTTCTCTCTTACTTAATTTCTCATTTTATCTACCTTCCCATCCCCATCCTTGTTTCTTTCTTATCTTTCATTATGTGATAATTTTATTCTCATAATTTTATTCCTTCTCTCTTTGCCTCCATCTATCTTCCTCTCTCTTACTCTCTCTCTCTCTCCTCAATCTCTCTTTTTCTTTCTCTTTCTCACCCTTTTTCTTCTCCATCTTCCAATATTTTTTACGTCACGCGACAAAACTGTTTTTTAAATTGGGCTGTTTGTTCAGAACTGGCAGGCACAGACACAAACACGTACATACAACAAGACACACACGCACACACATGCACGTACATACACTCATGCAACCAAACATACACGTACACACAGGCACACTCATACAACAAAACACACAAGTACCCAGGCACACCCATACACTTCGCACGACGCACGTACAAACGCCACACAACGCTAAAGACGACACGACCGAAACGCACGGACTAAGCCAAAACATTATATTGGCATATTTTTAATATAGGTTGGCTAGCGTTTTCCTCTCAAGAAAAAAAAGAAATCAGAGAGAGAGAAATAGAGAGAGAGAGAAATAGAGAGAGAGGAAGAGAGAGAGAGAGAGAAAAAGAGAGATATAAAATAATTATCATGACCATCATTTGGAAGATGACGTAAACACCATGCTATGGCGAACGAGTCGTGCAATCCATCCTAAGCATGCCAACCGAGCTTATGCGTGTGTGCGGAAAGAAATCATCATTTTAATGTAAACATTAATAAAACCATCATCGGCACAAATAATAAAAATAATAATAATAATAATAATAATAATGATAATAATAATAATAATAGAATAATAAAAGAATAATAATAGTAAATATAGGCGTGTATGTGTTGGTTGTAAAGCAAAAGGTAGAAAAATATTGCTTGGCATGTTCTGCTCGCTTAAAAAATGCCTTTTATTATAACTTTGAAATGTTTTCTTTTTCGTTTCTTGGTTATTATTGTTATTATTATTGTCAGTTTTGTTGTTGTGCTAATTTGTATGAGAATGTAGGTATGTGTGTGTGTGCATGTATGTGTGTGTATATATATGTATGTGGGTGTATATATGTGTGTGTGTGTGTGTGTGTATGTAAGGGTTTGTATGTATGAGCGTGTATGTATGTGTGTATACTGTATATATGTACGTGTGTACGTGTAAGCATGCGTAGGCAGGCATGTGGATGTGCATCTTAGAGTATATTGCATTACTTTCACTGTTTGTTTTTCGTCCAAACTTTGTAGCGCCGTTGTTTTTATCTTCTTTTGTTTTTGGCTTCTATGTTTGTTTTTCTTTTGAGTTTTTTTTTTAGTTTTTCAGAAATTAAATTTTCTCCGTAACGGCCAACCTCTTGACCGTTATTACCATTGCCGTCATCACCATTATTTTCACATCACCATCATCTTATTCTTCTTCACTCACCTTCTTATTCATCATCGTCGTCGTCGTCTTCATCATTTCTTTCATCATCATCGTCCTCATCATCGTTCATATTTTTGCGTCATTATCACCTTTATCATCATTGTTATCATCGTCATTATCAGTTAACTAAGCAGATTAAAGAATTTGACTACTGCAAAGTAAATAGTCTTATGCTAACAGCTGACCAAACAGAAGAAGACGTGAAAAATAAAAGAAAAATATAAAAGAAAAGAAAAAATATAAAAGAAATAATACAAAAATAGACAAAAAAACTAAGCAAAACTAAAAAAAATTTAAAAAACCGAACGAAATAAGAATAATGAAAGTTGATAAATGCTGAAAGTTAGAAAGTTATTTGGGATGAAGTTATGCGGGAGTAAATTGATGTAGGAAAAAAGAAAAACGAATAGATAGAAGGAGAAAAGGAGAAAGAAAGAGAAAGAGAGAGAGAGAAAATAAAAAGAAAGAAAGAGAAAAGGTGTAAAATGGTAAGAGGAAAAATGAAAGAAAGAGGAAAAGTGAGAGAGTGAAAAAGAAAAAAATAAGCTGACCATCAATAAATGAATACAAATGAGAAAAAGAGAGAGAGAGAGAGAGGGTTAATTAAAAATTTAATTGCAAAATTTAAAAGGGCCAAAAACAAGAACAGAAAATAGAAGAACATTTCAAGTTGATATTTGAAAAAATAGTGGATCATCTATTTAATGGACGCTCGGTGTAGAGGAAAAAATTTGTCCTCTCAGACTAGATTGATATTGACAATTTACTAAAAACCTTACCTGCACTAAATCTCTAATACGAAAGTAGATCAATGTTAATGCCTACCTTGGAACCCTTAAAGCAGTGCGATGCCAATTCGAGATTAGATGGATGTTGCTCTTATCTTACGCTCGCGTTTGCCTAATAAATCATACGCACTCTATACGCTCTATATAAGAAGCATTAAATATATAAAATATTTTATTCAATTAATATTTAAAATTTTCATAAAATTTCAAAATTAAAAATTGTATACTCTGCGTATGTTTGCCGATGGCATACATTTATTTTTCAAAAATATAACACCTTGCAGATGAGATTAGATAGATGTCCTATCTTGCTGGGACCATAAGGTACTTTTCACTCGTTATAGGTGCCTAAATTGCCAATAAAGGTTCTTTATTGTACCAGTGGATTTTCGTCATTATGTGTATGTGCGTGTGTGCGTGAGTGTGTGTGTGTTATAAGAAATTTTCTTTAAAAATATTTAATACGAGAAGACGATGAGGATAATGATGATGAAGATGAAGAAGAAGAAGATAATGATGATGGTGATGGTGGTGATGATGATAAAGAGGATGAAGAGGATAATGGTGATGATGATGTTTTGCTGTTTCTACTTTTTTATTGTTATTATTTTTTTGTTTTTTCTTTGTTTTTTTGGCTTTCATTTTCTGAAGTTAAAATCGTTCATAAAATTTGTAAACAGCAGGCATTCATTCCTTTGTCTGCCTGTCTGTCTGTCTACCTGTCTGTCTGTTTGACTGTCTGTGTTTGTTTGTCTGTATGTATGCACCATGTATATGTGTGTGTGTGTGTGTGCGTGCGTGTGGGTGAGTGTTGTGTATGTATGTTTCGTGCATATAAAAAATGAAAAGTTAATCTTAACACCATAATTTTAAATTGTTAGACCAAATCATGAATAAAAAATTATTAAATGTTGTTTAAAATATTATAATTGTTATTATTATTATTTATAAAATATAAATAATGCGTTATATTACAATTTCCTTGAAAAGCTGACCCACGCTGGCTGGCAGGCTGCGGTAGTGATGGGTGAAAAAACATTTTTTTTTTTAGTGAGAAATTCTTCTTAGGAAACAAATAAGAAAATAAATTTGATGAAAAAATTAATTTATTGGAAAATTTATGGAATTGAATTTTTTCGATGGAGAAAAGGAATGAATGAGCGAGTGAGTGAGTGAGCGAGTGAGTGAGTGAGTAAGTGAGTGAGTGAGTGAGTAAGTGAGTGAGCGAGTTGAAAAATGAATGAATCAATAGATGAATAGATGATGTATCGTGATAGATAGAAGGATATATAATTGAAAAATGGTTGGAAAAAAAAAGGGTGAATTGATGAAATGAATGAATGACAAGTGAATGAATGAAGCATTAAAATTAATTTTACGTAAAGGCGAATGAATTGAAGGAAGAAAATAAGAACGAATGAGTAAAACAATGATAGAAGGAAGGATAAAAGCTGGAAAAAACTTGAACAGAAGAAATTATTGACATGAATACAATGACTACAAGTTGAAGACAAGCAGAATCAAAGATAGGCGAAGGAATGTTTTCAAGGGAGTGTATTGACTGTGAAAAGAATCATAAAATGAAACCAACATATGAAAAAATATTAAGAAAAAACAGTTTTTAGAGAAAAAACAACAACAATAGACCAAAAAAACAATGAATTATCACAAAAAATTCTCTTTACAAAAACAGACTTTGTTTTTTTTCAAACATTATTCGTGTGAAAATTATTAAATCTTGAAAAAATTAGATTTCGTCGTAAGAAAAATGTAATTGTTATCTGAAATGGTGTGAGTGTGTGTGTGTGTGTGTGTGTGTGTGTGCGTGCGTGCGTGTGATGTGTACGATGCTACTCTGCGTTTCAATTTTAAACGACAAAGATGAAAATTGAAAAATTGCTCTTTTTTTGCTGAGGAAAATAATACCGAAAGAAAGAGGGAATGTAGAAAAGAAAATGAAGAAAGTTAGAGTTTGGGAAGGAAAGAGATTGAGAAAAAATGAAAGAGATTGAGAGAAAGAGAAGAACGAAAAGTATCAGAGAGGTATTGAAAAAGATATTGAGAGAGAGAGAGAGAGAGAGAGAGAGAAAATAGAAAGAAAGAGAGAGAATGTATTATTTAGACGGCTAGATAGAAGAAGAAAGCAGATAAAACTAGAAAGATTTTGAGAAATAGAGAGAGAGAGAGAGATAAAGAGAGAAAAGCTCTCCAATAAATAAATAAATAAATGTTGTAAAACTTCATGTCAATGTTAATCAAATGTATCGCGGACAAGGGTGAAATAAAAAGAAATTTTGCTAAACACAATATGAAAAAACTGCCCAGCGATCTAATTCAGCATTAATAAAATCAAAAAATAACTAAAAATAATCAAAAATAACACAAAATAACACAAAAATAACACTGAACAACGAGAAACGTGCTCAAAACTTCAAAATTAAAAAAAAAGACCAACATCTTCAATTTTTATGACACGAACCTCAAAATTTTTATAAATTAAATATTTTTTTATCTGGAAGCAAGAATTATCTAGGATTTTTTTTGTATTTCCAAGTTACCAGCAACAGCAGCAGCAATAACAACAACAACCTCATTATCATCTTCTTCATTTCTCCAATCTTCATCATCATCTCTACAATCATCAACATCTCTACAATCATCAACATCTCTACAATCATCCTCATCTCTACAACCATCATCATCTCTACAATCCTCATCATCTTTTCAATCATCATCATCTCTACAATCATCATCATCACTCCAATCACCATCAAGAATGCCAAAATCACCACCGTCGTAGGTTAATAATAACGTTGATTATTCTCAGTGCAAAAGACTCCATCTTATGTTGCAACATCAAGCCTCCGACGCTTAAATTCAATTCACTCCACTTCTACTTCACTTCAATTTTTTCTTTTTTCACTCTTTTTCTTTCATTCTTACTCTCTCATGCCATATTTTTCTCTTTTTTCTTCTCTCTCTCTCTCTCTCTCTCTCTCTCTCTCTCCCTTTTCCACCTATAAAAAAAGACCTTTTACTTTTCGTGTGCTTATTTTAAGTAATAAGTTTGTATGGAAAGAATTTAATTTAGGACAATGATTATCATCATCGTCGTCATCGTCAACATCGTCGTCATCATAATCTTCTTCATCATCATCGACTACATCATCGTCATCATAATCTTCTTCATCATCATCGACTAGACATCATCGTCATCATCATTCGCTATCAAAAGATTAATAATAGCATTCTATACGTCTCGAGCAGAGAGAAATAAGTCTCGAAGTTTCAAATCCCCAATGGGCAAGTGCGATACGTTAATTGAATTTAAATCAAAAGATTTTTTAATCTAAAAAAAATTTCAAATTAGACAAATATTCATCAATCAATTAATAAATGAATTAATCAACCAGTCAATCCATCGTTAATTCAACCAACCAAGCAAGAAAGCAATCGATCAACCAATCAATCAATGAATCAATCCTGCCTTACTCAACCAACCAATCATATCTGAATGATTAAATGCATGCCTTTTGATGGCAATTATCAACTCGAAAACATCTCTTGCATGTACATGTACTATAAATTGAAAGAGAGAAAGAGAGAGAGAGAGAGGGAGGGAGGGAGGGAGAAACTTAAAAAAAAAGAGAAAAGTGAATTATAAAGAGAGAATGAGAAAAATTAAAGTGGAGAAATATAAGTATATGTCGTTATTTCATTCAACCAGGCGTTTTAAAGGAAAAAAAATGTGGCACTTCCAGTAAGATAATGGCCACTTTTGTTCATAGCTTTTTCAGCTTTCGCTTGAAGAAAGACTATTTTTGGTTTTGAATTATTTAATTAAGAGCGAGATACGAATATAGCTGTATAATAATAAATATATTTTGTTTTTATTCATATTTTTTATTTTGGAAACTTTTTTGGCAAAAAAATATAACCGAAAAATGATGATAGAGAAATCAATGAAGATGAGTAGTGATTCCTATTCCGCAGTTTAAAGTCCAATCCAAATAGGAACGAAGATATATGAGAGTTGACAGAAACAACAAGTTGAAAAGAGAAAGAAAGAGAGAGAGAGAGAGAGAGAAAGCGAGAGAAAAAGAAAAAAAGAGCAGAAGAAAAAACGAAAGAGAAAGACAGAGACATCGAAGACAGAGAGCCAGACGGATAGAAAAAAAATTTTATAAATACAAATGAATGAGAGACACAGAAAAGATAGAAAGGAAATAGAGAAGGGAGAAGGGGGAGAGAGAAAGAGAAAAAGAGATAACAAGAAAGATAAAGAGAGAATAATAGACGAACGGAAAAACGCATAATTAAACAACACAAGATGTACAGATAGATAGAAAGGTTAATAACCAAGCAAAAAATTCGAAAAAAGAGCTAGAAAAAAAAAACATGAGATGAGAGAAAAATCGAGAGAAAAAGGAGTGAGAGAGAGAGAGAGGGAGAGAGAAAGAAGATAGAGGCAGAGTCATAAATCTAAATCAGTCCTTTGAATTTTAAACGTTTGTTTCACCTTTGTTGGGGGGAATTAAGTTTCCTGTCAGCCGGACAAAATGCCTCATGATACTTCCTGTTTTGCTTTTCTACATTTGAAAAACTTCTACACTCGCTCCCTTCTCTCCCAGTGACATTTTTAATTCAATTTGTATTTTATTTTCGTTCTTTAATTAAATTTTTGTAAGAAAAACAAAAAAATGAGTTGACGTTGATTTATTTGTTGGACGTGAATGCATGAGTAGCAACAGGACCGTTAACGACGAAAAAATTATATGATAAATTATGAATGATTCACGACAATTAGAACAAGATAATGTCTACTTTGAGTTAGAAAGAAAAAAATATGAGAGAGAGAGACAAAGAGAGAAAGAGTCAGACAGACGGATATAAATTACCAAATGTAGTGAGCAGTTATTCCAGCTAATTCAACACATTAAAAAAAACTTTTCATTCATTCAATTGTTTCCTTCTATCCATCATTCAATTATCTATTTGATTTAAATTTAAACGATCTTAATGCAAACGTTCAGGCGTATGTTTTATTACAATGTGGTTATAAACATTTAAGTTAATATAAATATATATATATATTCAAGAGCTAGAAATTTAGCTATATATATATTTTGATATATATTTATATATCAAACAGTATATATCAGTGCCAGAATAAATTATATATATATAACAAAGTGGGACGAACACCACACACACAAACAATGAAGATCAAGAGTTTTTTGTAAAAACAGAAGTGTCATTTTTGTCATCATCCATGGCCTTTAACTTTTTCTCGATCTCTCTAATCATAGCTCGTCGTTTGGCTTCGGACATTTGACTAGTGTCGATGGAGTTGCTGCTAGATGAAGCAGACTGTGAGTAGCCGGCCAGTGCGTACGTCCCTTTCCTTTGAAACTTTTTCTTTGATTGAGATTTTCTTAGGGCTGCAGCATCAGCATCTGCAGGCTTGATGACCAAATTTTGTTGAAAAAGACGTTTACCATCGAGATGTTTTATTAATTTGTCAGCATCTGAAATGCTGGGTACTGTAAGGAAACAGAAACCCATCGACTTTCCTTTTAGTGGTCCTGACCGATGGTACACAAAATCGAGTTTTTTTAAATTAATTTGATGGCTTTGTAGAAGTTTAAGGAACGTGTATTCAGTTATCTGCGGGTGTAGGTTGCCTATCCACATGCGGTAGCCAGTTTGAGGTTGCTCGTTGCCTTCAGTTACTGGCTGTTCAGCCATTGTTGTGATGGACACACACAATCAAGGTACACAGATCGAATTGGCCTATTGTATCGAAACACTAACAGCTAACACTAACTTAACTAACTGACCTACTAATTACTAGCAATACGACGTCACAAACACAAACAAAATCGAATTTGGAAATACGAAATAATACGTTAAGTAACTTGATTTACTTGATGATAAATAAAATCGAAAAATGTTCTAGAATTTAATATTTCACCGTTCTAGTTAGTTCAATTGATATTTTTCAAAAATTACTCAAAAATACAATTAATGTAAATTTTTTTTTCTTATTATAGTTTAAATTTCTACACAACCAAACGACGAAATTACTTAGTAAATGCTGTAGAATTGAAAATTTTACGAATTTAATACCTAGTTTACTTTTATTCAAAACAAGGCCCTCCATAGAAAGTATATTATTATCAATAAAAACAAAGAATCTCGCGTGAGCGATAAAATCCATTAATAAACAAGTAAAAAAACGATGTTCCTGCAAAATGTTTCAACGCTAACGTGCCGATATTTCAGGTAATTAGGAAGTAAATATCCATTAAAATTTGAAATCCGTTACAAATCACAGCTTAAATTTAGAATTTTTAAATTTTTTTGTATTTTCGGTGACAATGTTAGTCGGCAAAATTAGTCATTGAAAATTTGACATTGACAGCACGACAGCAGTGAGGCATGAAGTGCAGAAGTTGACGAGACTGAGGGTGGTTGACAACAGCCTGATAGGCAGAGCAGCTGAACTTGCGGGAAAACCAGGCAGAATCATACATGTCTACAACAAAACTGGAATAGGCAAGTTAGGAGACAAGGTAAAAAAAAGAGTAGATCTCTGATCTCTGCTATCACATCATAATGGTGGTATCACTAGTATTCTCTCTAGTCTAAGTAATCTTTTTATTTTGTTGCAGGTACTGTTAGCCATACAAGGCCAAAAGAAAAGAGGATATTTAGTGGGACTAAAACAGAATCAGGATAGAATGGTCCCAAAATATGATTCCAATAATGTTGTGCTCGTCGAAGACAATGGCAATCCCACAGGGACAAGGATAAGGGTGCCCATTCCATCTTGTCTTAGGGGTAAAAAGGGTGACATTTCAAAAATATTGGCCTGCGCTACTAAATTTATTTGATAATTACCCAAACGTTTTTTAATTTTTTTCTATTACAAGTCGTTGTTTTGTCACTGTTTCAGATTAATAAACAATAAATACAATTGTTGCAAAATAATTTATATAAAATTGAGATAAAAAAATAAAGTTCATTTCTTTTTGTAACTTTTATCAACAAATTTGAAGGTATCTTTAGCAAATATGTAACCAATACCAGATGTAATTGTGGTGAATGCTGTTAAGTACCTTTAGAAATAAAATAATAATTTTATTATTAAAATTGATTAAATGCCTTTAAATATTAGTCTTACTATTAAATAAACATTTAATAATTTTCTAAATATAAAGAAAAGTTAGACAAGGTACTCTAAAACTAACCACAAGTAGTGCATATAGGGATGATCTGTAAAGTTAAAAACAGGTGAGGCTAGTGTTGCAGCTACCAAAGTCAACTGAACAGCTGTGTTGAACTGCACATTTTCAAGATGTATGTGATAGTCATTTTAGGTGAAAGCTTCATCAAATAAGATAAATTTTGTGTGCGTGCGTGTGTGTGTGTTTATGAGTGTAAGTGTGATTGCATACGTACCTTGCTAAGAGTTGTTGGTTGCAATTTCACTGATCTATTTGTAGGATCAAAATATTCTTTCAGTGTTCTCTATGTTAAAAAAATTGAATAAACATACCAGTAAAATCACAATTTTTTTTACATTTTAAACAAATTATAACAAATTTCTAAGTTGAAAGAAAAAATTTAGAAGGAATAATTAATCATTTGGCTAACTGGTTTTGGATTGAGTGTTATGTATCTGATGTATACACCTGATGCAGTCAGTAATGTGTCTCTTGTGATGACCAAGAGAGCTAAATAAGCTGTTGCAAAATTTTTTAATAAATTTTTAAGATAAAAATAAATAACTGTATAGTTAGACAAAAAGGTAACTAATAGCATTGATAGATCTTATGTAAATTATTTTTAATGATGTTCTCAGTGTTAATTTTGACATGTACAATCTCACCTGGGATTAGATCTACATAGGATAGCGACAGAAATAGCGTGCTCACTAATAACTTGTCTGCTAGTGGGTCGAGAAAACTGCCTAAATCTGAAGTTTGGCTCTGAAATGACCTAGCTATCAATCCATCCAACTGAAAATTAAAATGGTTTTTCTTTTAATTGCATGTTTTAGACTGGGAGAAGTTAAAAATTATTAACTAAAAATAATTAAATTGGCTAACTACCAGGTCTGTGAACCCAGCAAATATAAAAATGGACAGTGCAGCGTTATATGAACCCTGCAAGACTAAATAACAGAGGAATGGGGTTAGTATAATTCGTACACTCGTTAGGATGTTAGGCACTGTCAGGACTCGGTACTGTACCTGTTTTGTAAAGTTTAATTTTAGTTGGGGAGGACTAGGAAGTAGGATAAAGTGAAATTCAACAAATTATTTAAAAATTAAAAAAACATACTAGCTTCTGGAATAAGTTATTTTTTCCGACCGTTTCATTACTTTGACCTTTAATTTTCTCTGATTCAGCCTCTTTGTTGGGGGCTACACTGCATTTCTTCTTGGGCTTCAGTGATTCGTTGGACAGGTATCGCACATGTGATCGATGTGAAGTAACTAAACAGCTGAGAAAACAATTCTTAGACAAAATGTTACTCCTAGCTTTCTTAACAGCAAATGTTGTTAGCTTTCTCAGGTTTAAATTAGAAACTGTTGACGGAACGGAAACACACACGCAGGGATTGACTTTCAGATGGTTTGCATGTTGAAAATTAGAACAAGAAGAGCATACTTTAGTCTCGTGAAAAATGTTTAAGGACAGTTTGACAACATTTAATTTTTTAAATAAATTATTATTTAAGCTAAAATATTTATTCATCATTGCCTAAAAAATCAGCATATTTACGCTCGAATTTGCTGATTGTGATTGCAAAATCTTGTATTAAAATTTAAAAGTAGACTTAAATGTTATATTTTTAAAAGTGATCTATATAGCTGGCTCACATAAGAACTATTTGCACAATACAATTTATGGCCCTTTGTACGATTAAGTCCATATAAATTCAGTTACCATTGAGCCTTGAAAATAGAATGCATCTACATATCGTATTTGTAAAAATGTTAACGATCGTTTATGCAGCTAAACACATATTTTTATTAATTACAATGCAAAGTCCTCGAGAAATAGATTCATTAACAATCCAAATGTTATTAATAATCAAATGTTTTATTTCTATTTGAAATTAAATGTTTAAATAAAATGTATGCAGATATATTATTCAAGTAGTTTTTATACTAAATCCAACTCGCAAAGAGCACACATGTTGATTCCACAAATTGGATCATAAAATGGTTTGGGAGCCTGTTTTTTCGCACCACCTTTCTTGCTATCAACGCTGGAAGCAGACCTCTTACTTCTTCCTCTTTTGTTGGCCTTATCATCTTGAGCAGGTCGGCCTTTATCATTTTTGCCGTTATCCTTCTTATCATCATTTTTACCGCTATCTTTTTTATCATTGTTTTGTCCTTTCGTATCAAACATTTGTACGCTGTGACCCATGTCTTGAATCTGTGTCCTTTGACCAGCTTCTTGAATGTTGAGGCTCTTTTGTTGATTTTTGTCATTTCTGCCATTATCTCTGTCGTCGTTGTTTTGTCCAATCTGGGCATTTCCAACTTGTTTTTTAATATTTTTGTCTTGATCATTTTTTTGAACAATCTGTTCCATTTGTTTCGACATCATATTTATCCCATCTTCAATATGACCTTTCTTATCTTTACTCTGACTACTTTTACCAAATGCATATACCATTCCACTCTGGTCTTGACTCCCACTCTTTCCACCATGAACATTTTTGTCTTTGTTCTGACCGTTTCTACCAATCTCCATTCCCATACCGAATCCTACTTTATCATGACTTCCGCCATGAACATTCTTGTCTCCGCTACCGCTACTTTTACCAACTCTCACTTCCATTCCCATACCGAATCCAAATTTATCATGACTTCCGCCATGAACTTTCTTGTCTCCGCTACCGCTACTTTTACCAACTCCTGCTCCCATTCCCATACCGAATCCTACTTTATCATGACTTCCGCCATGAACATTCTTGTCTCCGCTACTGCTACTTTTACCAACTTTCACTTCCATTCCCATACCGAATCCAAATTTATCATGACTTCCGCCATGAACTTTCTTGTCTCCGCTACCGCTACTTTTACCAACTCCTGCTCCCATTCCCATACCGAATCCTACTTTATCATGACTTCCGCCATGAACATTCTTGTCTCCGCTACGGCTATTTTTACCAACTATCGCTCCCATTCCCATACCGAAACCAACTTTATCATGACTTCCGCCATGAACTTTCTTGTCTCCGTTACGACTACTCTCATCACTCTTAACGTGTATATTAACATCGCCGCTAAGCTCCTTCCTGACAAATCCAGTACCGTCAAATACGAAACTTTCTTTATCATCAGATGCGACGCTGTATTTGTTATAACCTCCACCAATCAGCATATCAAGATCGTGTTTTTCAAAATTTTCCTCTCCTCTTGTACTTACAGTTTTAAACTTGTTCCAGCTTTTCCTCCTGGTCTTACGTTTTGAAGTAATTTTTTCGTCGTGTTCCTGCGATTTTGTAACTTTACTGGATTGATCTTCCCTTGCGCCTGTTGAAACAGAGAAGGTACGATTTCTTCTTCTCTGCAGTGCCGCACCTTTACAGTTGGCAACTTTACATTCTCGTGTTCTAAGCCAGCAGTTATCAGTTTCCTGTAGAGTCCATTCAGTCCATGTTTTCCAATCGTTAGCTGATTCATCCGCCGACCAGGAACCTTATTCAAATTTATAATATATACTTAGTTCTATTTTCATGAATTTGGTAAATATGTTTCTTAAATCTGTTTATTGTTTATAATCGATTTAAAATTGTCATATCGTTAACTGACCTTTTGTAATGTCAATGGACCAAGAGCCTACAGTTTTCCAGACTCTTAACCGTCTCTTCTGAATCGATTGTCCTCTGCATTTTCCGTTGTTAACTTTATTTCTGCAGAATCTCTTTCTACTCCACCAGATATCGTCAGTTTTTGTCCATTCACCCCAGAGTTCCCAATCTTCAAGTTTTTCTGATTTATCGTCTGTAACAAATTTAATTTCATGTTTGTAAATTTTTTTGATCCAGTTTTTTGTTTGTAAAATTGCTGTTTATAATGGTACAGATCTAAAATATTTAATACCACTCTCGTCCAGTGACCAATCTCCTGTTAACTTCCAGTTCATATCCTTAATTAATTTTCTTTTTTGTTTTCTAGCTCCTCGGCATTTACCTAAATTTTTATTTTAAAAATATTTTTAAATTAATAGCAGTTTATATCTAATGTCACTGGAAAATTTTTATTTTATTTTACTTCATTGAAAAAACCACAAATTAGGTTTGATGAAATAAAATAAAACACGCTAACCGCTTGACTCGGCGTTTTTGCAATTCCTGGTTCTCACATCAAAACCTCTCTTATCAAATTTCCATTCAGACCACGTCTCCCAATCTTTCGAAACTTCCTCCCCTTCAAAATTAAACAAATTATTACTTTTAATGATAATAAAATAACAATAAAATAAAATAGTTTGTTTCGACGGAACTAAAAGAGTTTAAAAAACACATTAATTCAACATTTAATCAAATAAACCTTTGATAAAATGTGAATAATTTTTTGTGAATAAAATGGATTAAAAAAACCTTCTTGTGTTTCATAAATGTTCCACATGCCTTGAATCCTCTTTGTTTTTTTACATTTTCGTTGTTTGTTCTTCCCTCTGCATTGGGTATTCTTACAACTCCTGGTTCGTAGGACGCACCCATTTTGATCTGAAGACCACGTCACCCACTGTTCCCAGTCATCTGGAACTTCTAATGCACCTGCAACTAATTTCCAAAACGATAAAATATTTTAAATTTGGTAACTTGGCTTGATAATTGTAATTAATTACAAATTTTAATTAAAAATGTTGACATAAATATAAATTGCTAACTGTCATCTGTACTATCAAGAGACCAGGAAATGTCCTGTGACTTTTCAACGTTAAAATCGGAATCAAGATCGGATGATATTTCTATGTCGTATTTGGTAACTTTTCTAATTCTCCTCTGCTTCTTTTGACCTCTGCATTTGGCATCTGGACCAATATTCTTACATGTTCTTACTCTTGTGAAAGAATTTTCGTCGTCTTGTGTCCATTCACCCCATAAATTCCAATCCTCTGGAAACTCTTCTCGGCCGTTTTGGAAAATATCTGAGAAAGTTAACAATAAATATCAAATGTACGATTCATAAATGATTGTGTAAAGAAACAACATTTTAACTTATCATAGTATTATAAAATTAGTATTTACAAAACTAAAATAACTAACTATTTTCCTTATCAAGAGACCAATCGCTATTTTGGATGGTTTTTTGCCAAGTCTTCTTTCTGAAAACTCTTGTCTTTTTCCAACCTCTGACTCTCTTTGTTTGTTTACTGCTTCCTCTACACTTTGAATTGGCTGCTTTGTTTTTGCACTTCCTCGTTCTACGCCACCACCCTTCCGAACCCTTCACCCACTCCGTCCACGTTTCCCATTCTTCGGCCACTTCGAGGTTTGAGTCTTTTGGGAAAATAATGCAAATTTGTTGATTGAAGAGAATTGAAAAAAATGAAACGAAACACCGATGAAAGGAAAAACAGACCGCCAGATTCGTCGATCGACCATGATCCAATAATTTTCCACATTCTTTTTCTTCTCTTCTGAATTAGACGACCTTTACAATTTTTGTCCTTCCTTTTGCAGGTTCTTTTTCTGCACCATGTTCCGTCCATCTCCAGTGCCCACTCTGCCCACTGTTCAACATCTTCAGGAGCGTCTTCCAGATTGTCAGGAATCTCTAATATTTTGTAACAATTTCATTTTTATTTTTCATTGGAGAGCTATAGTTTTTTCAACTTATTTTTGTTGTTTTTAGTTTTCATTATTTCTATGAAATTTGCAAAATTGAAACTGCTCACCGCTTCCGTCAACAGACCAATCTTCTTTATCGGTACTCTCGTCAATGTGAGTTGTTTCGTGATCCTCATGCTCCTGGCTGTGGCTACCACTGGAGTGGCTCTTGTCGTGACTGCCATGACTTTTGCTTTCGTCGCTTTTGCTGTGTTCTTTGCTATGTTCGCCGTGTTCTTTGCTATGTTCGCCGTGTTCTTTGCTGTGTTCCTTGCTATGTTCACCGTGTTCTTCACTGTGGCTATTATCACTCTTGCTGCCGTGGCTGCGATGCTGGCTGTCTAATGACTCAGAACCCGATTCATCGGTGTGCGTTTTTGTAACAGTCCACTTTCTGATCGTCCTGGTTCTTCTGACTTTCCGCTTCTTCTGCATACTACGACCTCTACAATTTTTATTTACGTCCTTACACTTCCTCGTTCTAATCCAGACTTTCAGATTTCCATCTTTCGTCCATTCCGACCACTGCTCCCAGTCATCTGCGACTTCTGGTCCTGCGTCTGAAATGTTTTTAAATTACATTGCAAATATTTATTCACTGTTTCAAAGTTAGAAATATCTCGTAAAAGTGGAATTCAAATAGCTTATAAACCTCTGGAGCCATCGTTAGATATTTCCCAAGAGCCATCAACTCTCCACGTCTTTCTTCTCTTCTTCTGTTCACTTTTTCCAGAACACTTGCCCCCCTTCGCCTCTTTCTTACAAGTCCTCTTCCTCTTCATGCAGCCATCTCCCTGCTGCGCCCATTCACTCCAGGCCTCCCAATCCTCTGTTGCCTCTACTTCCGTGGTTATATCTAGTTTTTAAAATAGTTTTTTAAATTTTAACATTAAACTTTAATTTTTTGGTATTTTAAATTTGATAATTAAATAAAAATAAATTATTTTTTACCGCAAATTTGTTATAAACAAATTTTTCATGGTCCAAAAAATTTACCGTGGCTATCGTACGACCACGAAGTTGACTGAGATTTCTCATCATGGCTAGCTTTCCCGCCAAAGATGATATTTTTTCTCCATTTTTTTGTCTTATGCTTATGCTTCCTAGTACAAATACAAAATTTTTTTCATATTTTAATAATTAAAAACTCATTTGTTGCTAAAATGTTGGGGATAAAAGATAACCTAACGTAAAAATTTGACAGCAAAATTAAATTTATATTTCTAAGAATATAACAATGGCACCGACTTTTTACCATCTGGACCTATTTCCTCTTCTTCTTCATCTTCGTCTTCACTACTATCCAGACTTGCATCTTTTTCTTCAGGTTTCTGGCATCCGCACGGGCCTTCTATCCATTTAAAATCAGGTAGTTTGAAGAAGGTGCATTGCTCTACGCCGGCCTTTTCCTCAGGGTATGAAACTTTTATAATGAAATAAAAACAAAATTATAATAATAATTATTATAAAAATATTATTAATTATAAGAATAATATTAATTATTAAAATGTTATTAGTTATTAAAATAATAAGTTTATTTTAAATTTATCAAGAAGACCAATTAATATTGGGTTGGGAGGTTTTAAAAAGTTTTAGTAAAATGCATGATAACAGCGGTGAAAGTTAACTGTCAGAAAGTATTTTAAAGCTTAATGAATAGCTCCTTAGTAATGTAGTTTTTCAATGAAATAACTAAAAACAATTGTAATTTGAACCGTTTGTAATGAAATTATTTAGTAAAAAACTTGGAAAAAATCGGAAAAATTTGTAGAAATTGTAGTCTATACCTTCCCAGTTGGAGTATCTCATTTCTCTTGGTTCCCTGTCGTTATCAGGTAGCCAGAGAAATTTGTTGTTGGCTTGGTTGATTAATCTTTTGCCAGCAGTCCAGACGTTCAACGTCGTACCAGATGGATCGGAGCATTTCTCGCGTAGTGTACCTTTGTTTCAAGATGATTCAACATACTTTAATACTTATGAAATAAATAAAATAATCAACTGGGCATCTTCGATACGTGCAAAACTGTTTACATATCATTCTATAATTATTTTAAACATTCGGCGGGTCACAAAGACTGTACCTAATACTCACACCACAAATTTTATATGCACTTGCAGGCACCGTATCTTAAATCTTTGCATATGATAGTCTTTGAGTTTCGTATAGGCAGTATTCAAACCAGGTCATCTCGCAATAGCATTGCAAGATATGGCACTTCTACCGACTGAGCTAACATGGCGACTGTTTTTCAGAAATAATATGATATAGACTATAAAAAAAACTAAACTGTCTAAAATTTACCGTTGTCAGAATTGAAGAATTTAGCAATGGCGTTCTGCGAAGTTTGGTCATCAATTATGACCAAATGTGCGTCTGGGTTGATCCGTTTGCAAGCACTTCTCGCCCCTTCCCAGCTCAACCTCTTCTTAATTAGTTTGTAACATTTCTTTGACTCAGGATTGTACGTGTAGTCGGGCGGACAGACTATGTGAGGAATTTTTGTTCAAGAAAGTTCTAGTTTGAAGTAAGTTTAATACAACTTAGTAAAAATATTTGGGTAGTGGGAAAGACATTTTCAAACATGTCCACTGATATTATTTTGATTTCAGCCATCATTTTTTACATAACAAGCACTTTGAAAAAATAATTTTTAAAATCTCTCTTAAAAAAATTGATTTCTACCAAATGTGAACGACCAGAACATAATGGCAGCTGAAGCAACTGCAGTAGCTACAAACATCCGCTATAACAGTAATATAAACGACGTCGAAAAGACAATAATTTTATTAACTTTTAATCTTTTTCTCCTGGCTATTCGGTCCCTCGCAATTTTTTCCTCCATATACAGGAATGGGATTAGTGCATGTTCTCGTTCTAATTTGATGGGATAAGTCTTCGTCTTCCCAATCCGACCAATCCGACCAACCTCCGTCAATGGCTACATTGTTATTCAGAACATAATTTCTCCGATTTGAGTTTGAAAATGTAAAGTCACGAAAAAACGATCTATGCATTTGTTCTGTATAATTCATTTTATTATTCCGTCATTCATTCATTCATTCATTCATTCTTTTTTCCATTAATTCATTTATTTTTTATTCCATCTAACGGTTTTTTATTCTAAAGTTAAACTTTTCAATTATTCATTCACCTCCACACATATACCTCATTCGAAACTTTATCGACAAAACATTTACAGTTCTAGCCAAAAAAATTCTGCAACTAACGCAACGGCTTATCAGGGGTGAACTCCCTATAGTCAGTAGGAGGGCCCTCGCAATCTTTACCCTCATTATTCGGTACCGGGTTTGTACATGTCCTTGTCCTGGTGATTGTCTGCGGTACCGAAGTATCCGTCGGTACTGACCAGTCGGTCCATTCGGTCCAACCACCATCGATGGCTAGGTGTAATTTTATTTTAATGAATATATCATCGTGATGTTCATTTAGGATTTGTGCTTCTACTACTACTTCTACTGCTGTGGCTACTACTATTGCTACTCGTACTACTACCGCTACTACTACTCTTACTATTACTACTGTAAAAAATTTTAAGAGAGATAAAGAGTAGTAATGATTTTTACGACTGTAACGATCCCACTAACGCAAATCAATTGTAACAGTTATAATAGGTTCGCCTTCGCATTCTTTTCCGCCAAACAATGGCGTGGGATTATTGCAGCTTCTCTCCTTCTTAAATGTTTCAGTTTTGTCGGTTTTTTCGATGCTAGTCCATTCAGACCAACTGGTCCAATCACCGTCTATCGCTGTATTTTTTTTTAAAAAAGAATGGTTAGATGATGAAGATGGTTAAATGATATATGGAAGGGATGATGATGACGATGATGAAAAAATTAGAAGATAACGTAAACAGATAGTGATGTTGGCTGTATATATTTTACGAGTATTTATTGAAATTTAATTATATCTACTTATTTGAAAATAATTTTCAGTTTGACTTACGCTGCGGTAACTCTTCCATGTTTCCTATAATTTCTACAGGCTCTCCAATGCAGTCTTGCCCGTCAAAAGCTGGGAACGGGTTGCTGCATGTTCTCGTTCTTTTTTGAACTCCTAATTCTACGTCATTCGTTACATCTGACCACTCTGACCAACCACCGTCAACGGCTGTGGCGATGTGTAGCGATGGTAGGCGAGTGTGGTCGTGGCGATGTTGATGTGTGGCGGTTTTGATATTTATTAGGCAGTAGGAGATGACGCTGATTAGGTAAAATTTGAAAGGAAGCGTAGAAAATTTAAAAATTTTGAAGAGTTTGGGATGACAAAATGAGGATGGTAATTACGTTAGACGAATGAAAAGAGTAATATGTTAAGAATTTGCCAGAAAAATTAGAAATTTTTTAAGAAATTAATAATTTATATTTTCATTTTGATAACTCGCTGAATAAACAAAATTATAAAAAGACGAATAACGCAAAATATAAAAAAGTGAGTTCATTTATTCCATTCCATCATACTTACGGGAAGTTGTTTCTTTAGTCTCAGTATCATTCCCGTAACAATCCCAGCCACCATTCATTTGGGCTGGCGAATCACAGAGCCGGGTTCGTTTAATAATTTCAGGGTTGACCAATTTAGTCGGGGTTGACCATTCACCCCACTCGCCCCAATTACCATTTATAGCTAAAATTTAAATTTCGTTTTTTTACTTATTAAACAGTTACTTAGGCCTAAATATTGAAAATATCAATTAATATATGTAGATGGCTGGATCTAATTTCTACTGCATTCTTTAGTCATTTTGTCTGATAGAGTGAGATTAGCTCAATGAAAAAAATGACGAAAATAAATGATTTTTTGAGTAAGAAATTTGAAATCAGCAACTCAAACAAAAATATTTTTCGCTAAAAATCTTTGTTATTATAAATATGGAACGAACGGTTTTTAATATCCTTGAAGTCGATGCCTGAACCATAGCAGGGATTTCCACCATTGGCGGGTGTTGGGTTGTCACAAATTCGCGCCCTTGTGAGTGTCTCAGACGGAGTCACCCCGATAGGGACCGACCACTCGCCCCACAAACTCCAGCCTCCGTCAACGGCTAAAATTTTTTTAATGAATTAAAGTGATTTTAACAATCAAATTGTAAATCAGAATAAACCAAAAAATAGTAGCAAATTAAATGTATAATTAAAGCAAATTTAAATCTGCCAACGTAAGTGGAACTCTGGGACAACTGGAGCCGATTCCTCTTTATCTCCCATGCAATCCTTTCCTTCGTATTGAGGAGCCGGATTTGTGCAAGTTCTCGTACGTTTCACGTATTCAGGAGTGGCCTCACCGGTTGGTTTTGACCAATCTGACCATTCAGTCCAACCGCCATCGACGGCTGTCGTTTTGATCGGAGGCGTGCGAACATATAAAAAAAACTCTTCATCGATTATTCACTCTTAGTGAAAAGATTGATTTCATCACATAGCTTTTGCGTGGTTGGTGCAAACGAAGAATGAGAAATGTATGGTAATAATGATGGATCAAAAATATTGCAGATGTTTGGAAAAATAAAGAAGACAGAGGTGGAAAAAATTTCTGTTTTAAATAAACTATAGTTAACAAATGACAAAACAACAGATGACTTTGTAAAACTTTTTTCCATTATGAAAAGAAGAACACAAATAAAATTGCCAAACCAACCAGCCAACCAGTTACCAGACAAAACAATACACCAACGTTTATAATGAGGTTGAGTTTCGGAACTAGGACCCTCGCAAATGACACCTCCGAACGATGGAGCCGGATTATCGCAGGCCCTGTAGCGCGTTTTGCTGGTCGGATTATCCGGACTTGGTTCGATTATCCAGTCCATCCATTCACCCCACAATCCATCAACAGCTAGTTTTAAGTTTATATTATATATATATATATATATATATATATAATATTACGTAATTTTAGTGAGATTTAAAACATTTTCAAACGATCAATACAATTTCTAGTGTAGCATTTCTAATGCCCGATCATTAGTTGAGAACAGCACTAACGTTTTGGCTTATCGTCTTCGAGCTGGTTGACCTCCACGGAACTGCCCACACAATCGTCGCCACCGTAGGCGGGGGCAGGACTGTCGCAAGCCCTCGTTCTCATTATTTCATTGTGCCCATCGGCATTTTGTTTGGCCCAACCTGACCAGTCACCCCATCTGCCATGAACGGCTTTTGATTGAAAAAAATTATTAAAAATATTTTTATCCCACTTACGAAAAGTTATTTAAAATACTCTTGTTCTTCGTGTTTGTATTGATGCGATGAAAATAAACTAACCATTATATATTAGTTTAGACTGTTGGTTATCACCCTCGCACATTTTCCCGCCAAAGGCCGGCGATGGATTTGTACACGTTCTCACACTTGTTATGGTTTCAGGGTTTTCGAGTCCAGTTGGTTTTGACCACTCCGACCAATCTGACCATACTCCGTCAATGGCTATCAATTTAAAAAAACAATATATGATGTTCTCCTAGATATATGATGTTCATTATGATATTAAGAATTATGTTGTAATACTGATTGACGTGTTTGTAAGATTTATTATTAATATTTATTATTATTATTATTATTATTATTAATCATTAATAATAATTATTATTATACAAAAATCTATTCTCACGTTTGGGACTATTTTTAACTTTGACATCTTCTTCGAAATCTTTACCCTCGCATTCTTTACCGCCAAATTCTGGCGTTGGACTGTTGCATGACCTCGTTCTCCTAGATATTTTGCGGTCTGCTTGCCCAGGTACTGGGATATATGCATCCCATTCACTCCATTCCCCCCAATGTCCGTCGATGGCTATATCGGGTTGAGGGTTTTTGAAAAGAGTTAGAAAAATTAGTTAAAGGGAGAAGGTTTTTTAATCTCTGTATTTTTTGGCTGTAATTATAACAATGGATAGCAATGAGGAATGTTAAAATGAATCGGAATGTGATAGTAGCCATGAAAAATAATGTCATATATTTTTGGCGCCCTATGGTATAATCTCAAAGAAAGTGCAGAACGCTACAAAGAAAGTTATAAAATATTTCTAATGAAAAAACTATTTCAAAAATAATTTTTTGGTTTTATTAACTAGAAAACTTTTAAATTCGTGAACGTTCAATTAAATGAAAACGAACGGTTTGTGATGTTTAGCAATTCCCTTTTATCTCCATCGCAATCTCTCCCATCAAACGCACTCCTAGGGCTGTCACATTCTCTTGTCCGGAATATTGTTTCTATTGGTGTCTGTCTGGAAGGAGTTGACCACTGACTCCAACTGCTCCAGCCACCATCAATAGCTAGATTTTGAAAAAAAACCATGTGGTTGTTCCGATCCAAACATAACGAGTTGGTTTGTAAATTAGTCATTTTATTTTATTTTGATGGTCATTTTTTTAAAATGTGGTTTGTTTCGTTTGAAGATATATTTATTGCTCGTAAAAGGCGGGGATCTCTACGCATTCGAATCCAGTTACTACAACAGCAGGGCCAGCGACTTTACCGTAATACCATGGCGCCACTTAATAATAATTAGTATGTTTAAAAATCTTTGTCATCGTTTTTAAAACATCACACTTTTTTGGACCACATTGTTTTAAATTGTAGTAATGTAAGACACAAGAGTCAAAAGCAGGATGAACACTAGCTATGTATTTTCGATTACTTAGGAATAAGGAAAGAAAAAATAGTCCACTTACGTCTTGTAAGTTCTTGAGTGTCAACGGGCGAACCATCGCAGCCCAACCCTCCAAACTCAGGTGCAGGACTGGTACATGTACGCGTTCGTGTCAGGGTTTCAGGGTTGGTCATATGGGTCGGAGTTGACCATTCCGTCCAATCGGTCCATTCGCCGTTGATTGCTGTTTGAAAATGTTCTCGGTGATGTTTCTCAGTTGAAGCGATTGCAAATTTTTCATATTTAGTTAACAGGCCAACGTACATGCGAGACGAAACTTCAAATTTGTTTCATTCAAAAATTTATCATTAATTCATGGTGACAAAAAATTTTCTAACGTGTTGTATACGGTTTCGTGTCAGTATTCGGTCCGACACAATTTAAACCACCGTACAAGGGAGCCGGTGAGTTGCATTGTCTCGTTCTCGTCAAGTTTTCAGGGTTGGACAGTTTTGTGGGTTCACTCCAGGGACCCCACTCTCCCCACACTCCGTCTATCGGTCTCGTGATGTTCTCGTATTCGATATTCGGTCCGACACAATCTTTGCCTGAAGATTTTTAGCAAAATCGTTTCAAGTTACGCATCGTGTAAATATTACATAATTGAATTTATTTTTAAAAAATCCAAAATGTGACAAATATTTTTCAAACAGAAATAATTATATATTCATCAGCAACGCTGGTTAATCTTTTTTTATAAACTAAAATTATGAGTAGCCGACCGACCGTTGAACATAGGCTGTGGATTGTTGCAAGCACGTGTCCGGTTAATCGTTTCAGGATTCAAAAGTCCCGTGGGAGTAGACCACTGAGACCAGGCTGACCACCCGCCGTTGACTGGAGTCCTTTCAGTGATCACTTTCGTTTCTTGGTCAGGCCCTGTGCAGGGACGTCCATCGAAATCAGGCTTTGGTCTGGTGCATGTACGAGTTCTTTTCACGGTTTGAGGTAAGTTCCACTCGGATGGAATGTCCCACGGACCCCATAGCGCCCAACCGCCATTCACGGCTTTTTTTCAAATATTTTTTTATTATAAAATTAAAATCTAAAAACTGTACAATCAATCATTTAAAAGAATAAAACATGTAATTCTTCAGTTTGAAACTTACGTCTAGTGATTTTTTTCGTATCTTTGTTGGAACCTTTGCATCCCTTGCCGCCATAAAGTGGAACAGGATTATCGCACGTCCTCATTCTTGCTAGTGTTTCAGGATTTGTTCGATTTGTTGGGGTTGACCAGGCGCCCCACTCTCCCCAATTCCCATTTATTGCTGGTGAATAAATTACAAAATAATATATATCAAAAAATCACTTCAAACAGAAATTTCATTGATGAATTAAATTTTTGAAAGTACTAACGTTTGGGCACGCGCTTTGTTTCAGTATCGTTTCCAACGCATCTTAGACCACCGTACATGGGTGCAGGGTTGTTGCAACTTCTTACTCTTGCGTAAATTTCTGGAATTTTTGTTACCATCGGGCAAGACCAGTGACCCCATGGTCCCCAATTTCCGTGAATGGGTCTAGTTAATTCTTTTGTGTTTTCATCAGGTCCATCGCATAATTTTCCATTATACTCTGGTCTTGGATTAGTACAACTACGAGTTTTTGTCAGAATTTCTGGGTTAGTTAAACCTGTGGGAAGGGACCACTCCGACCATTCGGTCCAACCGCCATCAATTGGTCTTGCGTAGTTGATTGTATCGTCGTAAGGTCCCTCACAATTAGATCCGCCATTCGAGGGGGTTGGGTTGTTGCAGTATCTACGTCTTATTAAAATTTCAGGATTTGTTAATTCAGTGGGTTGTGACCATTCACTCCATTCACTCCAGCCACCATTTGTAAGTACTTTTACATTTTTGTGTTCTTCCTGCGGGCCCTCACAGTTTTTTCCTTCATACTGTGGAGACGGATTGTTGCAGAATCTCGTTCTAGTTACTTCAGTCGTTCCTTCAGTAGGTTCGGACCAAGAAGACCACGGTCCCCAGCAACCATCAATTGGATTATTTATCGTTCGTGTTTCTCTTTCTGGACCACTACAGGGTTCACCTCCATTTTCGGGAGTAGGGTTGGAACAGTATCGATATCTAGAAAGTTCTTCTGGATTTGACCGACGTGTTGGTTCAGACCAGTTGGTCCATTCCGTCCATCCACCATTGACCGGTTCAAGTGTTTTTCTTTCTTCATCTAATCCAGCGCAAATTTTACCGCCATATAATGGTAAAGGATTGTTACATGATCTTGTTCTTTTCCACTCTGTTAATTGTGAAATTTGAAGCCACTCACCCCAATCACTCCATGCTCCATCGATTGGCCTATTAATGTAAACAGTTTCCGTGTCATCTCCTTCGCACATCAAACCACCGTTTGCCGGACGTGGGCTGTCGCACTCTCGTTTTCGGGTTATGGGCTCTGGATTAAGTAATCCTGTCGGTTTATCATAAGGACCCCAAGAGCCCCAATGGCCATTGACCGGTAAATCAATAGGTTTAGAATCTATATTATTACCAAGACAATCGTCACCTCCATGCTGAGGTTCAGGATTAGAGCAATTTCGTGTTCGGTACACAGTGTCGACATTTGTTCGTTTTTCTGACCAATCTGACCAATCTCCCCAATTACCGTGAATTGGATGATAAATTAATTTGGAATCCGTATCATCACCTTCACATTTCAATCCTCCGTTTGAAGGCATGGGCTCATTGCAGTATCTTACTCTAGTAACTATTTCTGGGTTAGTTGCACGAGTTGGTTCGGACCAAGGTGTCCACAACCCCCATTTGCCATCAGTTGGATGTTCAACGTGTTTTGAATTACTATTGGGACCAGAACAATCTAAGCCCCCAAACAACGGAGCAGGGTTGTCACATTTTCTAAAACGAATCATTGAGGACTCGGATTCTGGGGTCCATTCAGACCAGTCACTCCAGCCGCCATCAACTGCTCTGTATATTGTTATTTCATCAATATCTAAACCAGAACACTCTTTACCGCCACCAAATGGTATAGGGTTATTGCAAACTCTTCTTCTTCTTATTGTCTCTGGATTAGTTGCATTAGTAAGAATAGACCACTCTCCCCAATCACTCCATCTTCCATCAATTGGTTTTTCAACTGCCTCGAATTCCACACCGACACAATTTTTACCGCCAAACAGGGGTGATGGATTTGTACACGTGCGATTATGTTCTTGATATTTTTTATCAGGTGTAAGTGTCCATTCCGTCCATTCTGACCATCCTCCATCAATGGGTTTTTCTATCGTGTATGTATCTTCTGGAAATCCTTCACAGTCTTTACCGCCGTTTACGGGACTTGGGTTGTCACAACTTCTAGTTCTTCTTATTGTTTCTGGATTAAATAAACCAGTAGGAGTTGACCAAACTGACCAGGGACTCCAGTTACCGTCTTTTGGTTCAATCAAATCTTCTAATTCTTCGGAAAAACCATTACAATTTGAGCCGCCATAAAGAGGAGCTGGATTCGAACATGTTCTGTAACGACTTTTTTTCCCTAGTTCATGTAAAAGTTTCCATTCTGACCATTCATTCCATCCTCCATTAACTGGAGTATAAACATCTGTTCTATCTGTACTTGGACCAATGCATTCTGATCCTCCGTTTGACGGAGAAGGACTATCGCAAAATCGTTTTCTATAGACTGTTTTGGGATTTAATTGATATGTTTGAATGAACAAATCAATCCATTCGCCCCAATCGCCCCAATTTCCATCAACAGGTCTAGTAATAGGCTTCGTTTCAATTTTTGGTCCTACGCAATCTTTGCCATTAAACATTGGAGGTTTACATTCTCGAACACGCTGAACTTCATCTGACTTACAATTAGCATCAGACCATTGTCCCCATTCTTTCCATGATCCATCAATTGGTGTGTATTTATCTTCTTTATCTTGATCATTACCTTCACAATATGCACCGCCGTTAGCTGGTGTTGGATGATCACACACTCGTTTTCGATAGATTGTTTCAGGATTAGTTAAATGAGTTAATTCAGACCAGGGACCCCAATTACTCCAGCCTCCGTTTGTAGGAAGAATAATGTGAACAATTTCAAAACTTGGTCCAGCACATAGCTTGCCAAAATACTCTGGCTTAGGATTAGTGCAAGTTCGATCTCGCCTCTTTTCTTCCGTTCCGTTGAATGCCCACGGTGTCCATTCGGACCAGCCACCATCAATTGGATGGTACTCTTGTTTAGTATCTTGATCCGGTCCAGAACAGTCTGCTCCTCCGTTTGAAGGAGCTGGATTAGTACAATGGCGAGTGCGTGTAAGTGTTTCTGGATTTGAATCAAAAGTTGGAGTGGACCAGGGGCTCCATTCTTCCCACTTGCCATCGGTTGGAAAGATTACATCTTTTTCATCTCGCTCGTTACCACTGCAATATTTTCCGTTATTACTTGGGGGTGGTTTGTTACACACTCTTGTCCTATAGATTTTCGTGCTGCTTGAAACAGGTCTGGACCATTCTGTCCAATCACTCCACTTCCCATCAATTGCTGAAATATAACGATTATTTGACATTGTCAAGTGAAATGATCGTAATTCATATTTAGAAAAAATTGATTTGTTTTACTTTTTACCACAGTTAATAAAATATATTCATTTATAATTAGTGTTTCAAATTTTTATTGCAAATTAATCGAAAAAGTTTTCACTTACGAGAATAGACTTGCTTCGAATCTGTATCGGAGCCATTGCATTTTTTTCCACCGTTGCCAGGCTCCGGGTTGTCACATTTTCTTTTCCGAGTTTGAGTTTCTGGATTTTTTGTTCCAGTAAGAGGAGACCAATCTTCCCAAGGGCTCCATCCTCCGTCTATCGGCTTAGGAACTAGTTGACAATAATTACAGAGAAATGAGACAGGTTTTACAGCTTTTTTATTTCTAATAATTAGGCGATAAATTAAGAAATTGTTAAAATTTAATAAACTGAAACATTGCTTTCGTTGAATGCGGAAAATTTATTGAATCAAAATAAAAAATAAAAAATCTGAACCTTCCTCAAGATTATCAAGTCCAAGATCGTTATTGTATTCATCATCGGTTGGCGTAACTTTCGGATCCGTTTTACTGATAAATTTATTAAACTTTTTAAATTTATTAAAATTTATTTAATTTTATATAATTAACTTATAATATTATTAATATGCATGCTAGAGAGATTGAACTAACGAAGTTTCAACTGATTTTCCTCTGCATATGCCTGTAATTCCGTCATTCTTACAAACTCTTGTTCGTGTCCAAATTGTGCCGACAAGTTTCCACTCTCCCCATAAAAACCAATCTTTAAGGACTTCTACCATTTCGTGAGTAATAAAATAGTGTTGTATTATCACATCTGATACATCTAATCTAATGCGACGTGAATATTTCAATGAATAGAAAAATTACCATCGTCGGCACACGAGTTCTTGCGTCTTTTTTTAGTTATTTTGATAGTTGTAGTTGTTGTTATTATTTCCTTCTTCTTTTGAATGCATGCTCCTCTGCATTTTCCTGAAGATAGCGCGTTTTTACAAACTCTTTTCCGAACCCAGAAATCATCCGCATCCTTTTCCCACTGGCTCCATTCGTTCCAATCTTCGAGATTCTCTGGAGACGTTGGTTCTGCCAATAAATAATTTATTTCTCTTATTAGTTACATGTTTTTAAAATGATAATATGTATTGAAAATTATTTAATTAATCATTTTAGTAAATAATATATCAATTAATATTTGCAGAACTATTTATCTCGAACCGTTTGTAATTTCTATAGAACCGCTAGAGTCAATTGATTCAGAACCATGTTTACGTTTCGAGAGTCTTGCCTGCGTAGCTTTTCCTCTGCATTTTGCATCTTTTCCAACATTTTTACACTTCCTGGTCCTAGTGCGAACTCCAAATGCATCCACCATCCATTCACCCCAACCGTACCAGTCTTCTTTAACTTCGTCTAGAAAATGTGGAAAGTTTTATTAAAAAAAAAAAAAAAAACAGATTCGTATAAAAAATAATGGTGATTTTAATATTTGTTATATTATTCAACAAATTAATTTTATGCCTTAATTGTAATTCATTATATTATTCAACAAATTAACTTTAGACCTGAACCGTAATTCAATTCAAGTAAAATGCCTTTTATTTCATCAACGGCTTAATTTATTAACTTGTTGAATAACTTATACTACATCAAACGCATGTGTCTAGCAAATTCTCAAACAATTTCATATGATGAAGAACCTTTATCGACGGTATAAGAGAAAGAATCGTCGTTGTCGCTACTGCCACTGCCACTGCCACTTCCCTTTACCTTCTTCTTCCTCTTTTGTGAAACTTTTCCTCTGCACGGTCCATTCTTTGACTGATTTTTACATTTTCTCGTTCTTTGCCACCATCCGTCTGCTCCCTGAACCCACTCACCCCAAACTTCCCAGTCTTCTGCTATTTCTGCGATCGTATCTAAATTAAAGAATTTTTATTGATTAAAAAACAATTTAAAATTAACTGTTAAACTGTTTTTTTAGGGAAAAAATCAAATTTTTCTCTATCTAACCTGTTTGAACTTCATAAGACCAACTTTCATCAACGCTACCACTACCGTGCCCATGTTTTCCTTTGTGTCTGCGGTGGCTCTTGCCTACAAAAATATTTAATTTTAAATTAACAAGCAAGTGTAAATTTTTGTTTGTTTTTCACACTTTAACTCTGACGTGCTAAGTGGAGCTTTCGTGTCGATCTATATTTATGGTTAACCTTCATGACAGAGAAGACTGTTTCACAACACCGCATGGTTCACGATAATCTTCCAGTTTAAAACATTCACTAGTTGAACCAAAATATTGTGCAATAACAATCCGAATTTCTATCGCCCGAGTTAACGTGCCAACCAAAATTAAATTTGAATTTATTCTAATCATTAATATTCAACTAACCGTCGCCGAATTTAGATCCGTGTCTGGTCTTCTTCTTGCGTCTGGTCTGCGTGGTTTTTCCTCTGCACTTCGCATCCTTTCCAACATTTTTGCACTTCCTCGTTCTCGTCCAAATCCCATTCACATCCAAGATCCACTCGCCCCATTCCAGCCAGTCTTCTTTCACTTCGTCTGAAAAAAAAAGTTTCAGAATTTTAAATTTTTTAAATGAAATTCCAAAAAAATTTGTAAAATGTTACACTAGATTGGTTAAAAAAGTAAGGAAAAAAATAAAAAATTGTTTGGTATCATGGTATCAAAATATATCTTTTAAATGAAATTGATATAAAATTCGAAAGCAAAATATTCTATTTGAATAATATTTCAAAAATTGAAAACCTTTATCAATAGAAATAGACCAAGAACCAGAGTCGTCGTCGTCACTGTTGCCACTTCCCTTCATCTTCTTCCTCCTCCTTTGTGAAACTTTTCCTCTGCACGGTCCATTCTTTGACTGATTTTTACACTTCCTCATTCTCTGCCACCAGCCGTCTGCTCCTTGAATCCACTCACCCCAAACTTCCCAATCTTCTAAAACTTCAGCCATAAAATCTGGATTGAAAATAATTTGGCATGATATAAAGGTCGTACTTTGGGATTCGACTGGGTTTAAGGATTGCACGAACTGATTTTTGAAAAAGATGAATGAATAAATAAGTAGCATTTGTGTTTTTTGTTTTTTATTGAAAAATTAACCATAATTGAAATTAGATTTATTGCGCAAATTATTATTAAATTGATGTCTTTATTGCCATTAAAGACTATGCTTACTTATTTGACCAATTTTTATGTCAGTTAAACCATGTAAGTTTTTTTTATATAAATTAGAAAACCTCAAACTCTACATACATTAAATGAGAAAATTAAAAATAAAATGAAAAATTATTTTCCTCTACCAGCTTGATTTTCGTATGACCACGAATCACTAAAGTCTCGACTGCCATGTCCGTGTTTTCCTTTGTCTCGGCGATGACCTGTTATTAGAAATAGATTCATACATATACATACGCATACATACATAGTTTTTGAGTTTTGGACAGGCAGTATTCGAACCAAGTCATCGCGCAATGACAACTGAAGACATCACACTTCTAGCGACTGAGCTAACTCGTCGACCGTTTAAATGGGTCATCTTTACCGTGTCTGGTCTTCTTCTTCTTGCGTCTGGTCTGCGTGGTTTTTCCTCTGCACTTCGCATCCTTTCCAACATTTTTGCACTTCCTCGTTCTCGTCCAAATCCCATTCACATCCAAGATCCACTCGCCCCATTCCAGCCAATCTTCTTTCACTTCGTCTGGAGGAAAAATATTTTCAAAATGTTTGAAAATTATGATTATGTTCATTTACTTTTATTCATTCATTCATTCTTTCATTTATTCGTTCGTTCAATTAATTAATCAATCAATCAATCAATTATTCATCCATTTCTTTAGTCAGTCATTCATTTCTCAATAATAAGAGTTACTAAGTAACATAACATACTGAACTTATATTAATTGCACAGGTTGGTTGGTGATTTGTCGGTAAGTTGATGAATGAGCAGATGTAATGATAATAAAAATGATAATAAAATAACAATAGCAACAATTATTAATATAATAATAATAATAATAATATTATTATTATTATTATTATTATTATTATTATTATCATCCTGTTACTTGTTATTGCACAAGATGGTAGAAGATGTTGCGATAACAAGATTTATCAAATAGTCGATCGCATTGCGTGTTTCGTGTATCAATATCACAGCGTTGCATTTAAAAAAATAATAATAACAAATAAATAAATAACAATAATCAATAATAATAATTATAAAACTGTAAAACTATGGAAATAAAAATGGTAACAGTGATTAAAACTTAAGCGATAGAACGGGCCAATGGTAATTTTTTCATTTAGATGAAGGCATGCGGTAGTGATGAAAACGTGATGGTTGAAGAAAATTATGACAAGATGGTTTAAAACTACGGTGCTTGACATTAATTACACTCAGTTCTTCAAGTTTTTTTTAATTTTGAAATTTCACAAATGGATTGGTTGTTGCTTAATTGTTGCTTATAATATAAAACACGTTTTGGTTATTTATTTCTGTTATTTAACGCAATTTTTTCATTTTTTTCAAACCTTTATCAATGGAAATAGACCAAGAACCAGAGTCGTCATCATCGCTACTGCTACTGCCGCCACTTCTCACCTTCTTCCTCCTCCTTTGTGAAACTTTTCCTCTGCACGGTCCATTCTTTGACTGATTTTTGCATTTTCTCGTTCTTTGCCACCAGCCGTCTGCTCCCTGAACCCACTCACTCCAAACTTCCCAGTCTTCTAAAACTTCCACAACTGAAATTGCTTTGTAAATTGTATAATAAAAAATTTGAAAAATTTAAAGAAAAGTAATTTTATTTCAATTTGGTTTTATAAAAGTATCATGCATGAACATGCAGTTGTAAAGAACAACCTTTGTCAGCTTCGTATGACCAGGAATGGCCACTGCTGTCGCCACCATCGTGACTGCCGTGGCGATGACCATGATGACGACCACGACCACCAATTTTCACCTTCTTCTTCCTTCTTTGTGAAACTTTTCCTCTGCACGGTCCATTCTTTGACTGATTTTTACATTTTCTCGTTCTTTGCCACCAGCCGTCTGCTCCTTGAACCCAATCACTCCAAACTTCCCAGTCTTCTAAAACTTCAGCCATGTTGCCTGATAAAAAGTTTTAATAAAAATTCTTTATAATTTTAATTTTTTAATAAAAATCTTTAGAAAGAGAAATTTTCAGTTTGGTTTTTATATATTTGCAACATATTAATTAATAGCGTAATAGCGTACGTTATGTAATTAATAGCGTACGTTATGTTTAACACGTTTGAAGTGAAATGTATTATAATTCAGTGGTTCTTGTGGAAAGAGTTATTTACTGACCAAAGTCAACTTCGTAGGACCAGGACTCGTCACTATCCTCACTATCTTGATCATGACCTTTTCCCCCTCGATGACCCTTCCTTCTTAATGCTTTGAAGGTCCGAACTTCCGTTTCATCTGATTTCAATATGGGCGTCAATTTCTTATCGAAAAAAAAACTTGAAAATGAGGAACAAAAACTTGAAAAGTTGAAGTAACAGAATGTTTCAAACGAATGCTTATAAAAAGCACACAGATACCGTAAGGTTGTTCACTGGATTCTTCCGACCATTCTTCAGATGATTCTACCCAAGTTTCTGTCCTCATCCTAGTTTGTTTGTTTGGACCCCTGCAGAGACCTTTCGGTGCGTTCTTGCAAGTTCTGGTGCGTACTGACGTTCCGTTCGCTTGTTGCGTCCATTCTGACCACTCGTTCCAATCGACCGGCACGTCGGCGATGCCACCTAGCACGGTTATTTGTAATAATTTCAACATCGCAAAATTTTAATTTGTTTGTTGCAAAGTTGATGAAAATTTAATAAAAAAAAATTGAATATTTATTTCCCACCTCTCGTCTTATTTTCCACAACAGTCCATGATTCCTCATCGAAGGATTTTTCACCTAGCAAAGAATCGAGATCAAGTTTCATGTTACCAACACCAGATCCACCTCTGCTACTCCACTTGTAGGAACCTGACGTGAACGATGAACTCCATCTTGCTTCCTTGTCGTGACTGCCTCCAATTTTCTGAAATCCTGTTCCATCCTTCGAACCGAATCCGTGTCCGGCGTTTTTTTTATTTGATGACGAGAAGGCTGACGAGAATGACGACTGCCAGCCGCCGTTTTGCGACGTTCCTGCGTTAAAAGGCAAAATAATTTCGAATTTCGAATTAATAAAGTATGAACATACAAAAATGTTGCATCGTAAAAGTTAAAATTTGATTTTGTAACATTACACTATTTATTTACCGGAAATGAAGGACGTTCCCTCAGTTGACCAATCCTCACTTCCATCTCTAAACATTCCTTTTCCTCCTCCTCCTCCTCCATGTTTACTCCCACCTCCTCTTCTTCCTCCCTTCCCCTGACTGCCCTTGTCTCCACTTTTACTTTTCTGGTTTTTGTCTCTGCTACCGTGAGAGCCAGGCTTGCCGACAACATTAGTTTGTTGCATTTGAACGGCACCTTAAATAATGAAAGATACGTTAACAAGCTGTTTTTATATTTTCATTTTTTGTTTTAAAATTTTGAAGAAATTAAATTTTTAAAGTTTTGTAAAAAAAATGAAATCATTGTTCAGACCTTGCTTGTTTTGGCTAAGTCCGAGTCCGCTTATTAGATTTATCAACGTTTTGCTATCTACCTTGTCACCTTGATTGCCAAGCAAATCTTTCATGTTTCCAAACTTCTCACTTCCTCCAAATTTACTATCAACCAGTTGGTAACTACTCATCTTCACACCACCTCCAAACTTTTCCCAGCTACCGTGGCTGTCGTCGTTGTCGTAAAATTTATTCTTTCCAGAAGTTTTGGCATCATGACCACCCTTGTTGCTTCCGCCCGATGACGAGAACACAACTGCACCACCAACAGATGGATTTCCTCCGAGACTGCTATAAGAGCCACCGACGTTACTGAAGCTACCACCAATCTGGTTTTTGTCCTTGTTTTTGTCGTTTTTAATGTTGATCAAACTGATAGCGGACTGTCCAGCGCTGGGAGGTCCACCGCTGGGAGGCCCATCGCCGGATTTCCCGCTGCCTGGGAGACCGCCACCGCCTCCACCGCCGCCACCACCACCACCACCACCACCATCTTTTCTTCCTTCAACTTTGAGTGCTTTTGTCAGAATGAGTTTGAAATTACAAAAGTTAATTCGCTATTTAACACTCATTTGTCATGATCGATTGTTCAATTTATCCGCTATCTCATCTCACTACAGTTACTTTTTACATTACTTCAGACAGTAATAAAATACTTAACGGCGTTGTTTGGCTCATTTAGTCTTAATAATTCTTTTGATTTTCAATTAAAAAACTTTTTTTTCACCATAAAACTCACCCAAAATGGCAAGAAGCAACCACGTCAGCAGATGGCGTTTGCGAGGGCGCATCTTGAAATGACGTAAGTAGAATGTGTCTCACTGCCCTTTAATTAGCATAAAGTATTCATATATGGATAATAATTAAATTAACTAATTAACATATTATATTCAAATAAGTAAGTTTTTGAAATTTATAAATGTTTTAAGACAAATTTTCCAGAAGAACCTTGATACAGAGGGCCAAGAAGAAATCTAATTTTCAATCTTATTTAGCTTTTCGAGCAAATATTACACTTCATATACTCCTAAGTAATTAGTACTGCAACTATTAGTGAAAGTAATTTTTACTACAACGAATTAAAGCTTCCTATCAAAACAGTTAATAATTTTTTTTTATCTCACTTCAGTTAGTTATAAAATGCTCAACTTAACAATTCAGCTGAAACCAACGGGCTGTTGCATTGACATTAAAGAAGATGAATCGAGCTGGTTTTATTACGACGATTACGTGACTCTGGTGATGATGATGACGACGACGATGGTAATGTTGTTGTTGTTGTTGTTGATTGCGAATGTAGCGGTAATAAAAAGATTGACCGCCGTATGGAAGAGAACAAAGATGAACGTGATATTTAAAAATCTAGTATAACATAACCATGTAGGTCAAAAAGTTTTAAAAATTCTTCCTCTAGGTACGATTATTATTATTAGAATGATGACGACGATGACGACGATGATGGTGATGATGATAGTAATGAAGATGATGACGACGACGATGATGATAGTAATGGGGTATGATGATGAGGAGGAGGAGGATGGGGATGTGATGATGGTGATGATGATAATGGTGGTGTGAAGATGACGACGATGATGGTGATATCAGGAAGACTAAGACGTTGGGGCCAAATGTTGCCAACCTACTTAGATGCCCGCTCGTGACGACGCATGAGATAACAACAACAACAGCGCCATCTTTATCAATAATCATAAGAATAATACTCAAATAATTACTACTACTACTACTAGTTGAACTTTTTAACATCTTGTTGCGACAATAACGAAAGTAATAAAATTGATGATAATAATGATGATACTACTATTACTATTACTGCTGCTGCTGCTTCTGCTGCTTCTACTGCTTCTGCTGCTGCTACTACAACTACTGCTTATAATAATAATATAAATAATATAATAATACTAATAATAATAATATTATGACATAAAAAATATTATTATCCACCTCAATCGTTAAGCTATCTTAATGTTATTGTCTTCGATGGGTTGATAATTGTATAAATAATAACAACAATAGTAATATTAATTTAAAATATAATAATGAATTATAGATATAATAATAATAATTATTATTATTATTCATATTATTATGATTCTTATTATATCGTGACATTGTAGCACGCGGAAGAATTAACTCCTTAACGTTAGAGTTCCAGCTGTTGTTGTTGTTGTTGTTATTGTCATTATTATTATTGTTGTTGATGTTGTTGTTGTTGTTATTGTTATTAGATTGCCATTTTATCAATTCTAACTTTATTTTATTTACTATTGAATAAAGAGCAGTGTTCGCATAGTTCGTAGTTGTTGTAGCTGATGTTGTTGTTGTTGTAGTTGATGTAGTTGTCGTTTTTGTCGTTGTCGATGTTGTTGTTGCTGTTTGTTTCAGAAATCACGATAACCTTTCATAAGGCGGATATGTGTTTCTGGATGAATTGATCGAGTGCCCACGTCATCATCATCATCATCGTCATCATCATCATAATCATCATCCTCGTCATTGATTGGTTGACTGAAAACAAACAAGATAAACATAAACCTATTGGTCAACATTTACCTTTACTAGGAAAATATCGATTTATCATCATCATAATCATTATTATTATTATTATCATTATTATTATTATTACAACTATTACTATAGCAGATTTTACGACGATGAAGACGACGACGACGATGATGATGTGGTAATGGTGTTGGAAGAAAATATTGACTAGCAGTTTATAAAAGTCTCTACCTACGTAACAAGCTAGCAACGTGTTACTCTTCTCAGAATGCATTCGAACACGGTTGGCTCGAGTTTTGGCTACTTTTACATTTTTTTTCTCTCTACTACTACATGACACCTTTACCGTCTGAGCTAATACGTCATCCTGTAAAAATGTCATACATTTGAGAGAAAAAATTATATATATATATATATAATATGAAAATTTTAAATATAACTATCTAAAAATAATGTTTACATTTTGCACAAACCAAAAAATCTGTATACTTTAGTGGCGTCATTTGTTTTTGAATCGTCAAAAAAAAACACCTCCAGACGTTTAAACTTTTAAAATTTTCGTTTATAGAAAGGGTTTTCCTATCGCGCGTAATTCATCTCAGTTAACATTAACATACATACCCACACAATTGCATTTACACACACTACGGACACAGACACACACATACACACACAAACACACACACACATATACACACACACACATATACACACACGCAAACACACATATACACATACACACACACAAACATATACACACATATACACAAACATATATACACATGCAAACACACACACACACATACACACACAGACAGATAGAAATACAGATAGAAATACAAAAAGAATGTCGTTCACTGTCCGCATGTCTCTGGCTCTGCCAACAGCCATCACCATTTTGGATGTGAAAATGCTTGGGTACGTTCTAAACACAGTTGATACTGTCATATTATCATATGATGGTTAGTCTCTGGTGACGATTATGATGATGGTGATGCTGACGATGATGATGAGGATGACGGTGGTGGTGGTGGTGATGACGACGACGATGATGTTGTAAAATAATTTTCATCAACTTTTTTCCCTCAAGCTTTTTTTGGGTCCTGTCAGGTTAAATTAGCAAGAGAGGTGATTGCGAAATTTTCTAAGGTAGGTAACTGTCACACTCTCACACACACGCACACACACACACACACACATACCCGCACACACACGCGCACACACACACACGCACACACACACATATATACATATGATATGGATACATACATGCACATACACACGTAAATTTAATCAAACTTTGTGTCATTGCCAGCGATTATTAAAATGATTTTCTAATGATTAGTTGATTAATTGTATGAACAAACAATATATCAATTATTATTTTAGTTAATAATCCATTTCAATTAATTTTTTATTTATTTATTTATTAACTAATTTGAGTTTTTGGTTTATCTGAAACAGAGTAAAAAAACCCTCTGGCTGCATTGTAATAACAGTTTGAATTCCACTAACTCGATCTACAGTTTTTTGAAAAAACATTCAATAACCGACATTTCAAAGGTTCGTCATCATCATCTTCATCGTCGTCATCACTATTCTTATCATCACCCCTGATATAGATACACATCTAATGATATACATAGATACACATCTAATGATATACATAGATACACTTCTAATGATTATACATAGCCACATCTAATGCTATACATAGTCACAACCACATCATCTTCATCGTCGTCATCACCATCGTTATTATCATTAGTGATATACAAACACTTGTGCTTAAAGCACAAACATCATCATCGTCATTACATCATTATCTATGCATACATCATCATCATAACTTCATCCTCATCATCATCACGTCATCATCACCATTACCATCATCATCATCACCATTACCATCATCACCACCATTACCATCATCATCACGTCATCGTCATCATCATCATCATTATTGCGTCATCATCATCGTCACCAACGTCAACAGGATCACATCTTATGTTCTAACTACGTAGCCAGCCAGTCTCTGAAGTACCTGATGAACTTTTATGGAAAGGTGCTGGTCGTAGGTTCCAACTGTCTGACCAGCGAACTCCAAGATGCCGGCATAGACTGCATCTCCTTGCCAGTAAATTTTTATCTTGTTGTGATTATTATTTGTATTTATTTATTTTGAATTAATTTTTTTTGATAACTTTTATTATCCAATTACATTCTATTATATTTTATTCGTAATTAAAATGAAATAATAAAAATGATTCATAATTTTTTTTTATTCCTCCAGGACTTCACAGAGGAAGATGAAACGTTCGATTCCCTGGTACATTACGAGGTTGATCCTCTGGTCTGTCGTTAATATTTAATTAATTAATTAATTGATTAATTATATTATTAATAATTTTTTATTATTCTTATCAATTACAATACGCTGTAATTTGACTCTGATAAGTTATGTATCATTTTAGAAAATTTGAAGCGTCGTTTTATAGACTCTGTCAAATGGTTTATTCAATTACTTACGACTTGAAACTAATTGAATAACTTAAACTAATTGAATAATTAGTTGAATAATTAGTTGATAAAAAGGTTCTACAAGTCAAAAAATCCAAAATAATAAACACTTCCAGGTGAATTGCGTTGTTATAGCAGCAGATGAAAATTTCGACTACGCCAAAGCAGCGAAAACAACAGCCTACCTCAGCAAGAAGAACATCAGCTACATTGTAGTCGACTACGTTCCTAAAAAAGATGAAGGTGAGCTGAGCTACGAGCTGAGCGACAGTTTAGTGACGTTGGATTGCGAAGAAGAAGCCAGCTTAGCCAAACGAAGCGAAGCCAGCGCCAATCTTTCTAGTGAGGATAGATATTTTCCAGACGATTTAAATGATGAAAATGATGAGTTTAATTCGATGGCCAAAGATGAAGAGAAGAAAGTTGGTGTTAATGAGTGTAAGGCATCAGAGTGCCGTCTAACTGAGGTGGCATTTGATGATAGGATCGCTGATCTAACTAACACCATCGGCTCTCAGCGCAGTAACTCTCAAAGAAATAAAATGATCAGCTTCCGAGCTGACGTATCAAGTCCTATCGACAAAAACATTGCTGGCGGGATGAGCGTCAACAGCTCAGCAATTCGGCGTGCTAGCGATGAAAACCGCATCAAAAGCATTTTCAGCCATAAAAGTGAGAAAGATAGGGCGAAAAGGCCGAGCGTTAATTCGAGTGAAACCGAAAATAAGAAACTCGAGTTTAAAGGTGATGATAAGAAGGTAGATGAACCCATTCAAAACGATCAACAACAGGTTTCTAAGACTGCAGAAAGCATTCCTGAAGGAAAATCGAGCAGGAATTTAAGCAAAGGAGAACCTGATGTTGCTGTTGTAATTGTTAAAATCGACAGCGCTGAATCGAAACACGGTGTCGAAAATGGTGCGAGTTCTGAAAAAATGCTGAACAATCACAATGAGCCACATTCAAAATTGGAAAATTTGAATTCAAATCATTCCCATTATAGGCCGTTGACTGGTTCAAATTCAGAAATAGAACTCAACCAGAGATATGAGTTGAGGAGCAACAATGATAGTCATGTCAAAATAGATGAGTCAGATGATGAAAATAGTCTTAAAGATGATGATAACAAAAATACTAACAAAAATAATGATGACAAAAACGAAGATGATAAGAAAAGTGCCCCACCAGCCATTGATTTAGTAGGCGCGAGAGATCCCTTCAACTACGGAGGTTAGAGATACAACGAAAAATAAGTAAATTAAAAAAAAATTGATTAATACAATACTAGACTTTGTTTTTTTTAATATATAATTTCTGAGAGTTATAAAAACATACAGACACACACACAAACACACACACGCACGCAACAGTTACGAGGTGCATCCTGAAGATGATATCGACCACGTGTGGTAGAGAGCCGGAATACCACATAGGGCTTCCAGAAGAGTTCACTTTGAAGGTTATGGCCATGAAGATGAAGGTCATTCCAGAAAAAATTCTCTTCATCACTGATAGGTAGGATGTAGTTAAGGTATCATTAACACGGGCACTGTGCATGCATGCAGACCCGTGCATGACACGACTCATGTGATTTGCGGGATTTATTTGCATTCGAACGCAGTTACTGCAACAGTACAAACAGGCGACTAAGCCATTACACCATTTCACTCTCTGTATTTTTTATAATAAGGATATGCTAACAAATTTACAGACTCCATCCAGATATCTTATTCGCTAACAGATGCAGCTTCCATTCTCTTCTGATAACAAACAAGCGAACGAAATTCGAAGAAGTAATTAAACTGGAAAGAAGTAGAAGAGAATTGGATAAGTGTGTTTTGTGATTAATTTTAATTAATTTTCAGTTGTTTTCTTCAGTGATCCTTTTCTTTCTGTAGATACCTTTGCCCGGAGTTCGTTTGCAAGTCATTAAAACATCTTAGCAAGATGGTCGGTGAAGTTTATTCATGGAAAAATTAGTAATATAACAGTAGTTTTTGTTTAATGATATAAATCATTTAGTCTTCTACAAATTAGTTTTTTAAATTTAGAGTTTTAACGTTCATATTACTTTTGTTGAATTTTTATAAAAAATCTAGCGTTTGTTTCGTGTTGAGTATGCGTTAAATGAATTATACAAAAACATATCACAAAATTAAAGAGATATTTAATGTATTAAATGAGCTTTACTGATTCAGGTGCAATATTGAGTCTAATTAGAATCTCGGTAGTATGAAGCCTATATGGCAATAATAATTACTGTTCTTTGCTAATTCAAATGGCAAAAGTAAACTTAGGTATGTTTACAAAAACTTGGTACGGCGACAAACGCTCATTTATTTTAAAATCGTTTACCCGAAAAATCCGGGAAAGTAAAGAAAATTTTTTTATTTAAAATTTCAAAATGGAGTTGATTTATTCAGTTTTCAACGATCCACCCAAAAAAGAAAGTCTCAACGGCGAGAAATTTGTTGTCAGCTTGTCACTGAAAAACATCCTGGCATTCTCATCCACCATTGACCTGGACTTACAGCAGAGCAGGTGGGTAAAGTCCGGTGTAATTATTTAATTAAATTGTTTTGCCATTATTTTCAATTTTTCATTCATCTTTAAATGGCAAATGATGATAATCGTTTGATCATCTTACCTATTTTATGAACCATCATCTAGGTTTTTGTCTATTTACTTCTGGCAGATTTCAGAGTTGAACTATGAGTATGACTGTGTGACATATAATGTCATACTCATTATGTAAAGTAAAAAATAGTAAAAAAATTATCATAAACAAATAATCTTTCTTTTAAAAATCAAATTTTTCATTGCAGAAAATCAAAAGCTTATGAAAATCAGCAGCAACAGCAGCAGAATGAAAAGCTACAACAGGTGGAAAGACCGGTGGCACAAACTACAACCAGTGCCACTAACTTAGAATCATGTTACTACGTTTATACCTGCGACATCGACAAGCCCTGGAAGGCCAACAAGGTTATGCAGAGTTATAACAGAATCGAAATTCTCGATTGGAGTCCCTGCAGTACATTCCTATTTGTGGCCACCTGCTCGACTGAGTGCTTTATTCTTCAGATGAAGGTTCGATTAGCGAACAGTGGAATGATTGAATGAATTGGATGTGTGATTTTTGATTTTCAAAATTAATTCTTTTTAACAATGTCTTATCCTCTAAAATTGTTTCGCAAACTTTATCTATCACTAACTCTTTCATTTGTACTATTAATTATTTTTATTATTAATTAATTATATTAATAATAATGATAATTATTGTATTTTTTGATTCAGGATTTTCTGATAAATGTATGGGACAAGAAAGTTTTCTATTACGATCTCCATGGGTTAAATGTTATTTCATCTAAATGGCTAAGTAATGGCTATAAGGTGAGAAATTCACTTTTAATCATTATTATTATTATTATTGTTACTGATTTTATTCATTTTCCTGTTTTTAATTATTTAAATTAATCCTCGTTACTGTGTTATATTATTTTTATTTGTAAATATTTTAAAATGAAATTCAGTAAAGAATGATTTTTGTTAAATTTTCTTCCCAGGTGAAATACTCAATAGAGAAGAATCAGGACACGTCAGCCTCACCGTCCTCATCTTCCAATAACAACAACAACAACAACATGAACCAGCAACTAGCTCAGAAGCATACGTATTCGTATGCTGAAAAGTTTCCAGCCATGTGTTCGAAGCCGGTCCTCAAGTCATTCGGCGGTTGTCTTTTGGATGGTATCTTGATCGTTGCTAACTGTGGAGTGGTCAGTTTTGTTGTGGATAGTGGTTGTGGTGTTGGTGTTAATGGGCATTTTATTTTTGCAGTGGTTTGCCTCTGTTGAGTATGTTCTTTTTAATGTAAAAATTTTTGCCCAACCAGATTTTATTGACAATTCCAAATGCTAATCAACTAAAACAAGAGCAGCATCAAGAGCAGCTACTACAACAACAGCAGAGTCAGCAGCAACAACAACAACAACAGCAGCAACAACAACAACAACAGCAGCAGCATCATAAACAACAACATCAAAACATTCCGGTTCATTTATCTACGTTATTACCAAACAAAACTGTCCACAAGTTGAATGTAACATATCACCCACTATCTCTTGGCAACTACTGCCTGGCATCTGCTGATATCTTTATTGCCAACAGTGTTGTTCATATTGTCTGTAGCAATGGTTAGTTGATGCTATTGATGCTTATGTATTTGGTGTTATAGTTGTTGTTGTTTTTTGTTGTGGTTGATGTTGCTGCCGATGGTGTTGTCATTCGTTTGAGCTCTAAATTTTATTCAACCATCATTTTATTAAAAATATTCCTCTCTTGATCCAATTATTTTTGTTGACCTATAATTCTTTTTCTTGTTTATTTCATATATTCATATAGATACTTTTGGTCCTTTTTCCTTCAGGACTGGCCTCTGGACTGATCCGCCTTTACAGCCTGACCCTGACGTCCGAAAACTACTTCCTCATCGGCAGCAACATCAGCAACATCAACACCAACATCTCCATCCAGTGTTTCTCTACTGCATCTTTCCATCTAGACTCTCCTAATTCTAATCAGGATTCTGGTTCAACTAATTTCCCGCAGCTAGGGGGGTCCACAAGTAGTGATGAGCGTTTAGATGAGAGTATCATTTGCACTAAGTACCTATCAGAGGATAGCCTGTTGCTGTGTTATAATAATGCCTCTTCTAAATATAGCAGACTTGAATTGTGGCAGTTAGTTGCACTCAACAGCAGTAACAACAACAACAATAATAATAATAATAGCAGCAGTAACAATCATCACAACAGTAATTACGTTAGTAATTTGACCTTTCAACTTTTTGAAAAGCTAAAGAGACCGAGCAGTGTCAACATGAGTAACGTTGTCAACATCAGCGTCGCAAAACGGTGGACGAAAATATCAACCCTGCAGCATGGCAGCTTAATTACTTCCGTTGCGACACCCAAGCTACCCGTTACGTCGTCGTCATCGTCATCGTCGTCGTCATCGTCGTCATCTTCTCAAAACTTTGGTTTCTATCCCCACGATGCCACATCCTTCTTCCAGTACATCTCCGTCTCTTATCTTGACGGCTCCACAAAACTTATCAACAGGCAATCATTTACACTCATGGCTACTACTCACTTAGATACAGGTTTCTGTCTTTTTCTTTTCGTTATTTGTCTTTCTCTCTCTCTCTCTCTCTCTCTCTCTCTCTCTCTCTCTCTCTCTCTCTCTCTCTCTCTCTCTCTCTCTCTCTCTCTCTTTCTCTCTCTGATGATAATGAATGTTTATTTGTTTATTTTTCCAGGCATAAATGATGACAAATGGACTAGTGACGGTAAGAAGATAGGCTCATCATCGTCGTCATCATCGATTCCATGCCTCATAAGCATGCAACAATCTTACACTGGTATGTACAGGGTTTGGGTAATTATAATTTTTAAATATAGTTCATTTTCTAACTTTTATCTCGTTTTGTTGTTATTATCACGTATCTTCTTTATCATATGAACCATTATTATTATATTTCATCATCATCTTCATTATCATCTTCTTCACACAGGCTGTGTTCTACTAGGCATAGATCAATTCAGCTGCATATACGTCATGAAGGTTATCAACACACGCGACCCCGTGACCCAGGTCACTCCAAACGTCATGACGTCACTGCTGGAGTGTTTAATCGTATCTGACGTTGATTGGTGGGATGTTTTGGCTGCTGTAAAGCCAAGTTGGTTTTCGCGCTTTTTGTCAATGTTTTCAACTATTTTCTTTTCATAACTTTTTTTTTATCATTTTTATAATTTTTTGGTTTTCTTCTTTTTTTCGCAGACACAGCGGAAGCGGTTTTGCAGTCAGTGAACCAGAACTACAGCAAGCAGTCCCACTACCTACAGGAGATGTACTGCACTAAGATAACGATGTTGAGGATACTGCTGTACAAACTGCAGTCTAGCTGCAATAGGGCAGGTGAAGATTATTGCAAGATGATGATGCTGTTGGTGGCTTCGCATTTGAAGGTGCTCCTCAAGAATAGGATGGTCAGTCCTAAGGAGATGGTTGGTTTTTAGTCGGTTTTGTTGCTGTTTTGTTGCTGGTAGCGCTGCAGTTGTTGATTTTGCAAGATTTGGTTCTTTCCATGTTGTCGTGTTATTTTTGTGGTCGTCATTTCTCAAGTTTCTATTATTACGTGAGATTTTTAATGAGTAGCTCAACTTTAATTTTCAAATGTCAGGATTGTTATTTTTAGTTGTTGCTATTCCTACCGCTCAAACCACCACTACAGTCAGTACAGGACAAGTTGTCGCACCTCTGCAAGACCAACGACGCGTTGGACGTCGAAGCCCTAGCCAACACGATAGCAGGAGGAGGGGATAAGAAATTTCACATAGCCCCGACAACCCTTAACTCCATGCAGTATCTAATTCAGTGGGTGATCGATCTCGTCATGTACCTCATTTGCAACCCTCTAGTCTTCCTCATCTACAATAAAATTCACCCCAAAAAAATGTCCCTGCAACAGCAGCAGCAACTTTTTTCAACTGTTAATGGGTTTAACTTGTTGAAAGATCCTCAACTACTCCTCTCCATCAAGGAAACTTTGCTTCTTGTAAAACTATGGAACCGCCTCCGTCCGAATAGTCTGCCTGAATACAATTTAGTCATCCCTAGCCATCCGAATAATACTGCCAACTCTTGGACTCCAACTAATTCGGAGAAATTCACCTACCTCTTCAAGATCATCTCCAAATTGTACGTGATTTCCAGGGATAAGAAGGATGTTGATGATCAGGTGGCCGATGAAGTTCTGCAGAGTTACGTTCTCAATGCCAACTACATGGTTCCACCGTTTGGAAAGTTCGATGTGGATATCCTTTTTGGTCCCTACTCAAACTCTCCGAATCAGGACTCCTATTATTCATCTCTCTTCTCTGACAACTTCCCACTGACGTTCAACTTCATGTACCCACAACCTAAAAATCGTCCAGAATCACTGGCTTTCAACAAACTCGATGGGAAAAACTCGAAACTAGAGAACCAAATCAAAATTCCAAAATTGACGTGGAAACGACCGAGAGACGGCCTCAGACACATGGTAATCGGTGACACAAGTGCCAAAAGAAGATGTACCAGATGCGATTGCCTCAACCTGGACTACAGTGCCTACCGCAAATTTAAAAACAAAACTAACAGCAACGTCAACAACAAGAGCAACACTAACAATACTAGCAACAACAATAACAACGTTATTACTAACTTGTCTGACGTAGAAGAAAGCATACCTAATGTTAATAATCAGTCGCCGGCCACTATCACCTGGGACTCTATGTTCATCTCCAAGTGCATCTGTGGTGGCATGTGGAGCCGCGACTAGCACGGAGTGGTCGAATTTCGTTCTGCCGCCGGAATTTTTTACAATAATTTTGTCGCGAGTAAACCTACTGTCGAAAATGTAACCATTTAACTTAAAATCCAACTCTCGGTATCACACATTGCGAAATTTTTCTCATTTCACCTCATTACCTTTCAACGTTTTAATTTCAAGTTTTCGATAATAATGAACATTTTCAAATAAATAAAATTTAAAAAGACAGATAGACATAGACAGACAGACAGACAAAACTTTTTTATTTGTTTAGTAAGTGAAATTTTTTGTACACTTTCATTTTTCTCGTTTAATTTTTTTTTTATTTAATATAAAACATACATGATTGTTTTAACCAAATTCATTTCTGCCAGTTAATAAGGATGAAGATTCTTTTAACTTTTTCATTCATTTATTTAATTAATATTAATTGATTTAATTAACTATTTAAATATATATGTATGCATGTATGTATGTATGTGTATATATAACGTTTTTGCGATATATCATCAAAGAAAGCAAACATGAAATGAACAAGACAAATAAGTAGTATCCACAACCAAAATCCATATTGAGAAAATGAAACATGATGAAAATAATAACAAATTATTATTATACAATTTATTATTTTATAATAATAAAATTAAATGAAAGTTATGATCGTTATCAGGAAAACTCTTGCCTGAAGTTAAATCAACGAAACAGAAGGGTACTATACTGAGCGTTGAGTGAATACATATCTATGTAGCTACATGTAATTACTAATCAGTAATTATTCCACAAATTATTGAATGATTAGTAATATTACTGATTATTAACAATTTATCAATAAAGTCTTGACTCCGTATTAAATGAAAAAGCATTTATCAATAAAATCTGGTTAATAATATAAAAAGTCAATGCTTATATCTTCAACAACTAGTGCATGCATGCATGTATTTCAAAGCATTATAATTTATAATTCACAATAAGTTATAATTTGGTTTATTACATTATTATTAATGTTATTATTATTATGATCCAATAAAATCCCATAACCAAGTTGAAATGAGTAATGAGATAAAATGAGGATAGATGAATGAATGAATGAATGAATGAGTGAATGAATGACGCATAGATTGAAAAATAAAGTGATAAACAAAACTAGAAATAAACAGAAAAATGAATAAACCGTGCATAGAATGCACACGGATGCATGAATGGATGGACATAATAATGAATTATGGATGAATGAATGAACGAACGAATGAAATTATTATCGTTAATAATAGCCATTATTCAGTTGTTAATAACCATATAAATGAATGGGAAATTTAACAAGTTAACACTCTGACGGCAACATCAAATGCTTCGACATTAACAATAATAATTAGTAATAATAATAAACAATAATAAGCTTGTAAGTGTGATGACATTGAGATGATGACTGACAATAACATTAATAACAACAAAAAAATTAATAATAACAATAAGAATAATAAAAACTTATAAACAATAATAATACGAATTTACATTGCTAGAAATACGAATTTGAAATGGCATTAAAAAAAGATTTTTAACGGCCAAATAATAATAATTATAATGATGAAAAAAACAATAAATAATAAAAATAATAATAAAATCAGAATGTCTTCCTGTGGATCACTTTGGCGCCATCATTTTCGTACTCTTTCTTCGAGACCCAGATCTTTTTGAAAGTGTCTAAAGAAGCTAAGATGGAACCTCTACACGTGTGTGTTTGTGTATGTGTGTGTGTTTGTATTTATGTGTGTGTGTGTGTGTAAGCGTACGTGTGTGTGTGTGAGTTACAACGTTGAATGATTGTTGCCTGAACGACGAGTGTCATAACAAAACAAAGCAAATGTATGATTAGTTAATTGTACAATTACGCGAACAGAAACACCGAATCAAAAATAAATTATAAATTTTTAGGGTAAAAGTGAATTTTAAATTATTTAAAAAAAAAAAATGAAAGACAAACCCAATCCAAGTTGAGAATAAACGCTCTTGCGGCGCTGAGATCTAGTGAGAGAAGGATGGTGAGAAAGGATTGCAGAAAGAGTAGTGATGAAAAAAAGCGAAAATATAACAACAACACATGTAACCATGAGACCGTGTGTAACTGCGTAACGACGTAGCTAACAAATTACAAATATAACAACATAGCCAGCAAAGATAACAAAAATGTAGCAAGGTACCGTGCATAACGAACTAGCTACGTGTATATGCAACACAAACTTACTCTAATTTTAGTACTCTTTGGAGCCAGTAACCTCATCTCATTGAGAAGTCTGTCGCCGAATCCTAATGAAGAAAAAGAAAAAAAGATTAAAATGAAATGTGACTTACATACTAAAATCATCCGTAACCATCATCAATAGCCAATAAAAACCGTAACCATCATCATCATTCAAACTATTAACCATCACCTTCATTATCATTTTTAATATAACTCTCATTAGCCCCATCATCATCTCCATTTAATAACCTTTGAAGAGGGTGGAGCCACCAGATAAGACTACATTGGAATAGAGCATCTTCCTAAGGTCAACATCTGACCTCTGTATCGCTGAGGTCAGTACCTCATGAATGCCTGTTGACATTATGAGTACATAAAAAGTGAACATTCAATTATGAATATTCATATGTGAATATCCAAATATGAATATTCAAATATGAATACTCAAACAGTTTTATACTGAATACCAAAACATGAATAAACATTTCTGCATTTCTGCTTGCATGATATGTAAAGACTCGCTTGCAATTGTCACACCAGCACAACTCAAGATTAGACACATAGCAGTATAAATAGATTGGATACGTACAAAAAGTGGTACATTGTAATACCTGGGTATTCCTCGCCCACTAGATCAGGACGGAAGAGTAGCTCGGGGGCGCGATATCTCGAAGAACCGACCTCTATGACTTGACCATCGGGCAGTTGGTACTGAACTTTTTCCGTATCGGCTGATTCCTCCTTCAAGGGACTTGTTGCCAGGTAACATATTCTCTGTTTTTTGTTGTGTGTGTTGCTGTGTATAAATCTTTTCTTAACGAATCTTAACTTCACTAAGCCACATATTTTTATAATCGTCGGATGATTTCAATTCACAAGACACCACAGCAAGACCAACCTCTTTCAATCCTTTCACAATTTCAAACTCGGCAGTAGTGTGAAAATCGAATCCTTCTTTCCTAAGTAGCAGCCTGAGGTACTTTGACACGTCCTTACCGGCAATATCTGACCTGAGAATGCTGTGTGGCAGGGCGTAACCCTCGTAGATCGGTACTGCGTGGGTCACGCCGTCCCCTGAATCGAGGACAACACCTGTAGTACGGCCTGTGGCATACCTGTGTGCAGATGTGTGCAAATTTGTGTGTTTGTGTGTCTGTGTGTGTGTGTGTGCAATATTATGCGTTATGAAAAAGTGAGTGATAGTAAATATATTCTGATATCTGACATGTTTCAATGGCAATTCTTGAAAACCAAACATGAACAAAGTAGGAAAATTGAAATGTAAAGATAGGAAAAAAATCTCTATCCACTGACAGACTGAGAACAGCTTGTAGAGATATATAGAGGGCCGGTGCATTGAATGTTTCAAAGAATATTTCAGCTGCCCTCTCTCGATTTCTTCTCGGATTCATTGGGGCTTCGGTCAATAGGACTGGATGCTGTAATTAGTATAAACATTATTACAACTATTTTTCCATCATTTTTTCAAATTTTCCATAAATTTTATTTATTGATGGGTTTTTCCACATTTCTGCAAATGATTATTACTGGCAAATCAAATTAAGGTAAAAAAAATGGTTTAGACTTCTACACTGAGTCAAGAGTTTTAATAAAAACAGATTTCTTACCACTCAACTCAAATAAAGTGTAATACAATACAAACTAGCAAGAAAGATAGTATGGAAAACCACTTTAACGCAAAAAATTCAAATGAAAAAAGATTTCCCACAACCTACTTAATGAGCTAGTGAAAAATTTTTATAAAGAAAGCACATATACCTCCTCAGAGAATGTGTACAGCTGTTCTTTGGAGTAGAGGTACTCCCAGATCTTTTCCATATCATTCCATTCTGTGATTATCCCATGTTCCATTGGGTATCTGATAGACAACAGGCCCCTATGCTCCTAAAGAAGTTGAAAAATTTGTAATTAAGACATCTTTTGTGTGTTCTTTTAAATATTTTTAGTCAAAATAAAGAGAAATTAATAGAAAAATATTGAACAAATACTGCAGGAAAGATACCTCAGCCTTGGGGCCTATGAACAGATCTCCTTCTAACGCCCCTGCCATTACACGAACGTGCTTTGGTCGGCCAACACTGAAATGTGTATGCACAAATATGAATATAATATAATGTTATTACAAACATCTTTTTTGCAAAAGAAAAAGAAAAACACTGACTAGTTAGGAAAATGACATTTTGGCATCTGATCACCAGCAAATCCAGCTTTGATAATGCCAGATCCCTGTCGTTACATTAGTTATTTAATTAAGTAATCAAACTTCCATAATTGAGCAGTGAAATTAATCAGATTTAATGATATAACTAATTAAAAAAATATAAAATAAATAATCAATTATTTTTGTGATGTGAGTCAATCTGATGACAATAAAAAATGTAACAAAACGTTAGAAAATGAATTTTAGCAAAATTTAAAAATCTAACATTATCTATGACTAAAGGTTGATTAGCTAAAACGCTGAAAGCATCCATTTCGCGGATCGCTAAATTAGGAATTTAGTAGAAATATGATGACAGAAAACGTCTAGCGAGAAGATACGTGTAATTAAATGGATGTTTTGTTGAAGGCAGGTTGTATTCTTAACTCACAATTGAAAGGTTCCTTGTGATCTTGTAAATCAAAACATCTGTTACGTCAATTTTATTCAAATCAAATACTCAAAATTGTTTAAAAATATAAACGTTATATAATAAGATTTTTTTGTAATTTTAAAAAATATTTCTCAATCTGTTATTTCCCACTATACTATAGTTATCAATTTATCATTCTCACCAACAAAATCTCAAAAACCATCACTAGTTTCATCATCAGCAACAACGATATTAGCATCATCAACACAAATATAATGTTTCCCAATCAATAAATATGCTTCTAAGCTTCTTAATACGATTCATTTTGGAAAAGTTTAATATCAATTGGTATATGAATTCATTTTCATTCACAACGGACAGTTGTTTGATGATGATAGTTCGATTTTTGTTAATTTAATTATGTCAAAAAAGTTTTAAAATGTAACGGTAGTTGTCGTTGTAGCATAATATTAAAACAAACACAGATGTTAAATGAAAAATGACGACAAAAAACAGCAGCAAATAAGCAAATGATGCTTTAGAGTTGATGTTAATCAATGTATTTCTCATTTTAGACACAGGTTTGAGTTCAGAAAGAATTTTGAATTATCTCGACTTTGTCAATAATTTTAAATCTCGAAACACTAATTATACCAGGTTCATCTTTGTCCTTAGAACATAAAAAAAACATCAAAATTCATCTTACTTCATGCGATGTCTACATATTTATCAATAAAATATTATGCTAGCGATATACATACACATATGCCTATGCATACTAAATTAAACATACAAACTACACGTTTAAAACACACATGCACACGTACATCAAAATGATGAAAAAATGAACTTAAAATTCAGCACATAAGGGCATAATAATTTCGTGAAAATATCGTTATATTAGCAATTTTTTAACTCGCTTTTCTTGCCATTGGACCACCCGTAAAATGAGTACACACCTAGAATATTTGAATTTGTGCGTTTGTGTGCGTGTGCGTGCATATGTGTGTGTGTGTGTAAATATACACACATATATATACCCATATAATATTATAAAGATCGTCATATCAACATGATTACAATAGCCAAGCCAAAGGTTTCATGGTTCTCGAACGTGTGCATGAGTTAAGTTCCTATATACAATTATCATGGTAATAAATGTATATATTTATATTTTTAATTATTACTAATATATATATATATATATATATATATATATATATATATATATATATATATATATACATGTGATATACATGTGTGTGAGTATAAGGCATTTATAAAGTAAATATAAGGCATATATATATATTTATAAAATATATATATATATATATATATATGAATATATATATATATATACGCTTTCAATTGATTAATATATAAGGTAGACTTTATTAGAGTATCGTCTATTTTTACCTGCCATTATCAAATTAAAAGTGAACTTTGCTTTGAGTGATCTTATTGATTTATTTTAAAATACCGGAATTGAATTCTTTTCAATTAAATTTTTAATAAATTTTTTTGAAGTTACCCGACTTTTAGCCGCCGGATTCGTTGTTTAGATCAGTTTAGCGATCTAACCTCTAGAAAAAATTTCTATTACTCTTTCTTTCACTTAAATTTTAATTTAAATTAAAATAACAATTTCGGCATTTTAGTTGATTTACAATTTTACATTTAAATTTGATTTAATAATTTATAATTAAAATTGGTTATAATTTTATTGCTCTACTAAATTACCGGACTATCAAAATGATTAGCAAATAGGTAATGCATAAATAAATCTTATATAAAATAGATAGAATATATATATGCTTTATAATTATATGGTATTAAAATTTAATAAATTATAAGAGGTCTTTGTAAACTGCACAAAATCTATGTAAAAATGATGAATTCAAAGCAATTGAGAACACTCTTCCTGAGATATTCCAACTGGTTATTGGTAACCTTCCTGATCACGTACATCTACTTGGTGGCCCTCTACATCCTCTACTCCAATCACAGTCGGGTTGGCCGATTCAGTGATGCGCACTTTGAAGGTGATGGCCGACATCCTGTCCACGAGCATAGTGATGGTGGCCAGACAGGAAGTGTACTGGATTTTAGTGACCCCGCACAGGTGATGATAATGGTGGTGGTTATGATGATGGTGATGATGCTTATGATGGTGATGATGCTTATGATGATGGTGATGATGCTTATGATGATGGTGTTTATGATGACGGTGGTTATGATGAGGATGATAATGATAATTATCATGATACAAATACTGTTAACAGGTATGGTGATACCTCATTTTAAAGTTTTACATTGTGAATTTTTTTTAATTTTGACAATTGTTTTTTTCGTATAAGTACTGGAGTATTGACTTTTAATTCTCTCTCTCTCTCTCCCTTTCTTTCTTTCTCTCTTTTTCGCTCTTTCTCTCTCTCTCTCTCTCTCTCTCTCTCTCGCTATATATATATTTATACACTTATAGGCAGTCTATTGATTCTCACTTTATAAAGATTTCATTAAGTTTTCTTTACCATATTTTTTCATCGTAAAGAAAGCCATAATTGTAATAATAATAGTTGTTGTTATTTTTATTGTTAATATATATATATATATATATATACATATATATATATATATATATATATATATATATATAATCACACATATGTTTCTAATTAAACTCTATTATAGTAAAAATAAAATTACTTTGGTTAAGATTGTGATGGTTATTTTATAGAAACAATGTTCTCTATTCTCTTTTATGTTTTTTTTTTCATTCAATCCATCCATCTATCCATTAAGATCTTCATCATCGTCTTCGTCGACGTCGTCATCATCAGTATTGTCACCCTACACCACTTCAAAACTTTAATTTGCTTTCAAAAAACAAGGAAAAAAATATTTTCTTTAACAAGTATAAGTATCAAAGACAAAGACTGTGCACGTGTGGGTGTGTGTGTGTGTTTGTTTGTGCGTGTGTGTGTGTGTTTGCATGTTACTATTTGTATTAGTATATTAGTAAAATTAATTTTTGTCTGCCAACCATGCTTTATCGATCTGAAAAATTATTTCTGTAAACGGATTTCTGTTATTTGACTGTTCATTAACTCATTCATTCATTCATTCATTCACTCAACTATCTATCTGTCCATCTCTCTTTTTATTTATTCATTCAATCATTCATTTACTTATTCATTCCTCATTCACTCATTCATTCATACATTCACTTTCTCGCTCCTTCACTCAGGTAATGAGGTACAGAAGGGAGCGTTATTACAAGGCCCAGTTAAGGCAGCCCAATGGCAAACCGGGGGAACTCGGAGAGCCTGTCTACCTAAATGAAGAAGAACAAACGAAAGCTGATAGGTTAGTATTTTGCAGAATGATGGAATGAATGATTGAATGAATGAATGAATGAGTGAGTGAGTAGGTGAGCGAGCGAGCGAGCGAGTGAGTGAGTGAGTGAGTGAGTGAGTGAGTGAGTGAGTGAGTGAGTGAGTGAGTGAGTGAATGAGTTAGTGAATGGATGGATGGATAAATCAGTGAATGAGTTGCTGGATGAAATGTCTTGTATGAACAGAAACAGAACAAACTGATATATGAATTAATTTGTACACCAATGGATGAATGAACAAAGTGAACAGTCGCCAACAAACAAATTTCACAATAATATTATATATTCTCTTTCTCTCTATATATATCCCTCTCTCTTTATTTCTTTCTCTCTCTTTCTCTCTCTCTCTCCCTCTCCAGCCTCTTCAGTAAGGAGACATTCAATGTAATAGTTAGCAACAAGATTGCCATGGACCGGACTCTAAGAGACGCCAGGCCGAACGAGTTAGTTGTGATGATAGTTTCGTAACGATAATAACAATAATAATAATAATAATAATAATAATAATGGTAATAGTAAGTTATAATAATTGTTTTTATTGTTAATAATTTGTCGTCTTCTATATAGCGTTGCGTGGGAAGTTTTTGTTGATGTTTGTTTGTGTGTTTGTTTGCGTGCGTGTGTGCGTGTGTATATATGTGTGTGTATAATGATGATGATGATGACGACGATGATGATGATGATGACGACGATGATGATGATGATGACGACGACGATGATGATGATGACGTTAAATAAGTTAATTATTACGACGACAAAACTCTCAAAGGCTTATGAATAAAATTGGGTTAAAGGTTAGTTAAAATGGAAAATATTTTTTAGAGATAAGTGTTCCCTGCGTATTTATACATCATCATCATCATCATCATCATCATCATCATCATCATCATTATTATTATTATTATTATTATTATTATTATTATTGCCGTAGTATCATCGTCCACGTCAGCAAACTTTTTTATTGATACACATCTATATATCTATGATATCTATCACTACTGCCTCATCATCGTCATCCTCTTATTAGTGATATAGTAGGGATGATGATAGTAATAATAATGATGATATGATGATGATAATAATGATGACGATGTTGATGATGATGATGCGCCATATGTCCTGATTGATTGATTTTTATCTCAAAGAAGAAGAGGAGGATGTCGATAGATGGATGCATCACAACATTTTTTTTACCTCTATTTTTATTATTTCAATTAAATTTACTCGAGAGAGAGAGAGAGAGAGAGCAAAAGAGAAAGGGAGGTAGGAGGTATAAAGATGAATACGTAAGCAATCACCGATGAATATCAAGTGATCTTAAAAAACAAAGTAATGCAAATAAATAAATAAATGTAATAATTTTTGAAACATAATTGAGAGTGAAAGAAAGTGAAAGAGAGAGAGGGAGAGAGAGAGAGAGAATGAGATAGAAGATAGTTGGAAAATGTTGTATAAATAAATAGATTGAACGTGCTGTAAAGTTGTCTGCATGAGAATAGAGGAAAAGAAAGAGAGAGAGAGAGAGAAAAGAAGATGTGGATGAAAAGAAAGAGGCCATTATTACGACCCCAGACAAGCTTCAATGATATTTCGTTACTGAGTTGTTAATTTTTTTCCATTTAAAATCACGTTGTGCTGACTTGTAGATGAATTTTTATTGCGTTATGGATGGATGGATGGATGGATGGGTGGATGGGTGGATGGATTGATATGGATAGATGGATGGATGGGTGGATGGATGGATGAATGAATATTGTTTTTCTTAATACGCACCATTAGCTGTTGTTGCGTTATCGTTCGTTCCTTATCTTTTCAATCATTTGTTTATTCTTTAATCCACCTACATTCATTCATTCATTCATTCATTCATTCATTCATTCATTCATTCATTCATTCATTCATTCATTCATTCATCCATTCATTCATTCAGTCTGTCTTTTAATGTTAGTAATCTCTTGAAGTTGATACTTTTGGCGTTGAGTGATTTATCCGCGGTTCGTTTCTTCATTCCTTCATTCCTTCATTCATGTGATTCGTTCGTTCGTTCATTTTCTGAGTATTCCTTCCTCTCCACTTCTCTTTGTCATCTTATGTATTGACATGATGTTTTTGTTTAATCTCATTAACTCACGTACTCACGCACATGTTCGTAACAAAAAGAAGCAAGCTGGAAGGCACTTCATAACTCTCCTCCTTATTATATGGGTTACTCTTACTTGCGTGTAAGCCATCGTTCACTTCTTTCTGCCTCGTCGTCGTCGTCTTCATCGTCTGTCTTATCAGACGTCTTTGTGAATGAATGAATGGATGGATGGATGAATGAATGAATTAATGAATTAATTAATTAATGGGTAGATAAATTTAATGGATGGTCAGATGAATGGGTGGATGGATGAATGAAACTATCTGTCGATTAATGGATAATTAATTGTATGAATGAATGAATGGATGAATGAACGAATGAATGAATGAATGAACGAACGAAAGAATGAACAAACATTTTCAATAGGTGCAAATCCCAAACTTACCCGACAAAGCTCCCGAACGCGAGTGTCGTCATCGTCTTCTGTAACGAAGCACCCAGTGCTCTTCTAAGGACTGTTCATAGCGTTGTTAATAGGTTGGTTGGTTGGTTGGCTAGCTGGTTGGTTGGTTGGTTGGTTGATTTGTTGGTTGGTTGGTTGGTTAATTGGTTGGCTGGTTGGTTGCTTGGTTGGCTGGTTGGTTGGTGGGTGGGTTGGTTAGTTAGTTGGCTGGTTGGCAGTTAATTTTTTAGAGTACTTTTTTCTTACATTAGTCACCTAAAATTTTTAAAAGTAAACATCAGTTCAGACATTCATTCATTCATTCACCCATCCATTCACCTATCCATTCAATCATTCATTCATTCATTCATTCATTCATTCATTCATTCATTCATCCATCCAAAGGTCGCCTCCGAATTATCTTCACGAAGTTATCCTCGTTGATGACGCCAGCGAGAGACGTAAGTGACGATGGTGATGATAGCAATCCGAATAATAATAATATAATAATAATAATTATTATTATTATTCTTGTAATAATAATAATAATTATTATTATTTTTATTATGATTTCCACCATTCTTACCTTCACATTTCTCCTTTGTTTCCACTCAAAATTGTAGACAGCCCGCTACCAAGTGTTGAATTAGCTAGGCGTGAATGCGATTCATTTTCAACCCTAAAAAAAATGTTTATCATTGTTGTTCTTATTATTTATTATTATTATTATTATTATTTATTATTATTATTATTTATTGTTATTATTTTTCGAACAACCAGAGTGCTGTATGTGGGTTTTCGTTTTAAATCTTGAAGCCAACATTTATTGTTACCATTAGTGACACGTTAAATAAATAAATAAATCTTCCTCTTTTTACTTCTATTATTGTCGTTTAGTTTGTTTGTATGTGTGTGTGTTTGTGTGTGTGTTTGTATGTGTGTGTGTTTGTATGAATGTGTTTGTTTTTTTGTTCGTGTGTTCATTCATTCATTTACGTTCTAATATATTATTTAGCTGGGATAAAAATAGTTTGATGTTTATACTAGATAAATGAATGAATGGATGGATGGATGGATGGATGGATGGAGGTATAGATGGATAGATGAATGAATGAATAAATGAATTTATGAATGAATGAATGAATGAATGAGAAAAGTAGAGAAAACGAGAGAAAAAAGAAGGAGAGAGAGAGGGAAAGAGAGAAAGTGGGTAAAAAAGCTAAATTATACACAAACAACTGAGTGTGGGAGAATGTTTCATTAAAAATTAAAGCAATTATTATATCATTTAGAACGATGCTTTTCTTATCAGCAGACTATTATCATCACTACCACCATAAACATCATATTCATCATCATCATCATCTTCGCAATCATCACTACCACCATAAACACCATCATCATCACCATCTTCGCAATCATCACTACCACCATAAACATCACCATCATCACCACCAGCGGAAGTTGGGCCGGAATTGGATGAGTATGTTTCTAGAGTTTGGCCTGACGGTCTGGTGAAGATAATTCGATCGAAGGAGAGATTAGGACTGATTAGGGGAAAAATGAAGGGGGCTAGGGCGGCCACTGGGGATGTGCTGATTTTCTTAGATGCTCATTGTGAGGCCACGTTCATGTGGTTAGGGTTTTGTGATTTGATTTGATTTGGTTGTTGTTCAGTTCATTGGTTGATCATTCATTCGTTCATTCATTCATTCATTCATTCATTCATTCATTCATTCATACATTCATTCATCCTTTTATTTGTTTATTTTCTTTCATTCATATATACATTTGTTCATTCATCCTTTTATTCGTTCATTCATTCGTTTATTCGTTCATTCATTCGTTCATTCACTCGTTTATCCATCCACCAATCCATTCATTATTCAAAACAGGATCGAACCAATCCTAACACGGATATCTCAGGATCGGACGATTGTAATCTGTCCCATGATAGATTCCATCAGCGACAAGACGCTGCAGTATTTTTACGGGGGTGGTGTGGCCGTCGGTGGCTTCACGTGGTCCCTACATTTTACGTGGAGAGGCGTCCCTGAAAGAGAAATGAAGACGAGAAAGAGTTCTGCCGATCCTGTCAGGTGGGTGGAGTGTTTTTGGCCGCTGCTTGTAGCGTGTCGTGTGGGTGGGTGGAATGTTTGGTGGTGTGTGTTCATCTGGCATTCCTTCATTAAGTGCGGTCTGTCGTGTGGTGTGTGTGTGTCTCTCTGAAAGTTTATAACGATTGTGAGATTATCATTTTCATCATCACCGTCATTTCCACTTTCAACTCCACCATCTTTCATTTTGTCATCATCTTCGATTTCTTTATCAGCAGCTGCTGCATCTTCTTCTTTTTCTTCTTTTTCTTTTCCTTCTTTTTCTTCTTTTTCTTCTTGTTCTTCTTCTTCTTCTTTTTCTTCTTCTTGTTCTTCACTATTCACTATTATTATCATCATATTTCTCCTCCTCATCATCATCTTCGTCTTTCTCCTCCTCCTCCTCATCATCATCATCTTCCTCCTCATCGTCATCATCCTCACCATCAGATCTCCAACGATGGCTGGCGGGTTGTTTGCAGTGGACAGGTCGTACTTTTTTGAACTCGGGGGCTACGACCCAGGGATGGACGTATGGGGGGGCGAAAATCTGGAAATCTCGTTTAGGGTTTGTAGGAATGATGGTGATAATGATTATGGTGACGACGATGTGATGATGGCGATGATGATTGTGGTGATGATGATGATGATGATTGTGGTAGTGATGACGATGATGATGGTGATAATGATGATGTTGATTGTGCTGGTGATGACGATGATGATGTGATTACTTCGCCACCATCATCATTATCGTTACAGACATGGATGTGTGGTGGTTCTCTGGAGTTCCTTCCATGTTCTCGTGTTGGCCATATATTCCGGGCGGCACATCCCTACTCATTTTTACGTAAGTCCACTTTTAACTTTTCATTATTTCTTTCACTCTTTCACTCGCTCATTCATTCATTAATTCATTCCTTTATTCATTCATTCCGTCATTCGTGCAGAAAAAGACACACATGGTTTGAACTCGAAAAGGCTGGCCGAAGTTTGGATGGATGACTATAAGAGGCTGTACTATATTCATAGGTCTGATTTAATGGTTGGTTGAGCGAATGAATGAATGAATGAATGAATGAATGAATGAATGAATAAAATTGAATATATATGTATGTGTGAAAAAATGAATGAACTGAAAGAGGAATAAATTCCTAAACGAAAGAACGGGTGATTAGCTGAGCGAACTATGGAATGGACGAAAGAGCTAATGAATGTACGGACGAACGAATGGATGAACGAATGAATGATTGAAAACAAACAAACGAATGAATGAATGTGGAAGAACGAATGAATGAACGAACGAAGAAATGATTGAACAGGACAAAGACGCTGGGGACTATAGCGACCGTGTGCAGCTTCGCAAGCGTTTGAACTGCAAGTCCTTCAAATGGTACCTCGACAACGTCTACCCTGAGAAGTTCATTCTTGACGAGGGTGTTCGAGCTTATGGCATGGTGGGTCGATTTGATTGGTTGGCTGATTGACTGGTTGATTGATTGATTGATTGATTGATTGATTGATTGATTGATTGATTGATTGATTGATTGATTGATTGATTGATTGATTGATTGATTGATTGATTGATTGATTGATTGATTGATTGATTGATTGATTGATTGATTGATTGATTGATTGATTGATTGATTGATTGATTGATTGATTGATTGATTGATTGATTGATTGATTGATTGATTGATTGATTGATTGATTGATTGATTGATTGATTGATTGATTGATTGATTGATTGATTGATTGATTGATTGACTGATTGACTGATTGATTGACTGATTGATTGACTGATTGATTGACTGATTGATTGACTGACTGAATGACTGACTGATTGATTGGTTGGTTGGTTGATTCAATGATTGGCTGGTTGATTGATTGACTGAAAAAAATGGCAGACTGACCGACTGACCAACTGACCGATTTATCCAACTGACCAACTAATCAACATCATCGTCCTCATCATCATCATCGTCGTCACCATCATCGTCGTCATCAGGTGCAGAATCCTGCCACTGGTCTATGTTTAGATACTCTTGGAAAGGATGAAAAGAGTCAGTTCAATCTCGGAGTGTTCTCATGCCAGGGTGGAAAGAGCAGCAGTGAGGTAATGATTTATTGATGGATCGATTGATGGATGGATAGATGGATTGGTGGGTGAATGAAAGAATGAATGAATGAATGCATGAATGAATGAATGAATGAGTTTTCGACTGGTTGAATATGTTATTAAAACGCAGAATTTTGAAGTTTTATGACGAATGACTTTTTTTAATTGCGCCCAACTCTGAAGAAATGATTTCTTAAAAAAGTGACACACACATACACACACACACCCAAACAGACTTGAGTTTAATTCATCACGTATGCTTTTAATTATTATCTCGGAGATGCAACAAATAATATTTTTATTTGAAAATATGCAAATGCACAGAACATTTTAACCAAGCTGCTTTCATCTTTATTTCTTTTTGTCATTTTTTTCTTCGATGCGCTCATCCATCATTCTATTCATCATCATCGTCGTCGTCGTCTCTTAAATCACCATCTTCATCATCATCTTCTTCACATCATCATTTTCACCATCATCATTTTAACCATCATCATCTTCACCATCCCCATCATCATCCTCTCCACCACCATCATCATCGTCATCGTCATCATCGTCGCCATGAAGGTCTTCTCCTACACGAAAACGAACGAACTGAGACGGGAAGATTTATGTGTAGACGCCATCGGCAGGGCAGATGTCTCCGTCACCTTGACCTTCTGCCACGGTCACAAGGGCAACCAGGAATGGATCTATGACAAGGTCATTTGTCATGATGATGATGATGGTGGTGGTGATGATGATGATGATGATGGTGATGATGGCGACGATGATAGTGAAGATAGTGATGATGATGATGAAGATAGTGATGGCGATTATGATGGTGATGATGACGACGATGATAATGAAGATGGTGATGAAATTTAATTTAATTTTTAAAAAATGATAAAAATAAGAAATGCATGGGATTTCCATTCACGATAACGAACTCTACAAATGTTAAACTTGATCGCTTTCATCGTCTTCATCGCCACCATCTATCATCATCATCAGCATCACCTCTTCTAGCTATCACCACCATCATCATCATCATCTTTCACCTCGTCTATCTATCACCACCATCATCATCATCATCATCACCTCGTCTATCTATCACCACCATCATCATCATCATCATCACCTCGTCTATCTATCACCACCATCATCATCAGCATCACCTCATCTAGCTATCGTCACCACCACCATCAACATCAGCATCGTCGTTATCTTCACCGTCCACTTAATAGGCAACTAAACAGATCAAACATTACACGTTGACCGTCTGCTTGGACGCCAGGGACCTGAAAAATAGCGATACCGTTAAACTTCAGCAATGCGACGACAGCTCCATCACTCAGAAGTGGACACTGGAAAAAGAGCTAGACATGAATTAATTCATTTGTGAATTAATTCATTCGTTTATTTTTTCATTCTTTCGTTCGTTCCTTCCTTCGTGCATCTGTTCAATCCTTCGTTCATTAGTTTATTTCGTCATTTGTTTGTTTATTCATTCATTTACTCTTTGATCTATTGACCCACTCGTTCGTTCAGTTATTCGTTTACATTTCTTCATTCAATCATTTATTCATTCCTGCAATCATTCCTTCGTTTCTGCGTTCACTCATTCATTTGTTCGTTCGTTCGTTATTTCGTTCGTTCATTAATTGAAAGCTGGTTGTGCATACTTGAATTAGTTGAGTTTATTTTATAGATAGGCTATTTCACGAGTGAATGAATGAATGAAGGAAGGAATGAGTGAATGAATGAATGAATGAATAAAATAGTTTGATGAAAGATAAGTATATAATCCGAGAACTCAATGACTGAAGAAGAATGTCTTCAAATGAATTATACTTAACATGTGATTCTATTATTATTATTGTTGTTGTTGTTGTTGTTATTATTGTTGTTGTTGTTGTTATCACCATGTAAATTATTATTATATATCGTTCAATCAGCTAATATATATATATATTTATTTATTTATCCATTGAATATGATTTCTCAGCTGTGGCAAATTCTTTATTTATGATTTGAAATGGCCTTCTGCTTAATACATATATATATATATATATATATATATATATATATATATATATATATATATATATATATATATATATATTGTAAATAATGGTTATTTATTTTAACGGCAATTTTGTTAAGTTGTATTTAATTTCATTATTGATAATTTGTTTTATTGAAGAATTATTTTTATAACGAAAGACAACGATGAATGAATGAATGATTGAATGAATGAATGAATGAATGAATGAATGAATGAATGAATGAATGAGCGAATGATTGAATGAATGAATACGTAAATATGACTATATGTCACTTCTATTTATTTATTTGTCCCTAATTTCACGATATACTATATAACTCACTCACTTAATTTATGCAGCTTAGGCAATAATTGAAACTAATTTGTATTTAGTACTACATCTACCGACACACACACACACACACACATATATAAATATATATATATATATATATATATATTGAATGATGATTTGATTGATAATCTACCTTTAAAAGCAAATAATAAGGTTAGGATCAGGGCTGTGACGTCTTAAAACAACATCTCGTCTCGAGACGAGTTTTATACCGTCTCGATCTTGCCTCGAGACTTCAAAATGTTAGTAGTTTTGGCTTTGTCTAATTTTTTTACTGTCTTGATATGTCTTGAAGAAAACACGTAGATAGGAAATTATTTTTCATAGATACAAAGTTTTAAACTATTTTTAATAAATTCTTCTATAAGCATACATTAAAACATACATTAAAACATACATAAATACGTGATAGAAACACTGGTGCGTACACCACACATGTAAAAAACAAATTCCTCGTTCACAGTGCTTGCTGTGTTATATCTGGTAATGGTTATTTAAAAGTATTGTCACAGCCCTGGTCATGGTATGACTTTGTGGAACGACAAGTATATGTGGCTCATTGTTCTAATTGTATGTACACATACATATTTTGTATGCATATGTATGTACGTATTCGTTTTTTATGTGTGTTTACGTTCGATCCATTCCTTCATACTGTAATATATACATATATATATATATTGCACATGTATGTACGTGTAGAATGTAAACCATGATTAAGATGACGATTAAGATAATTACTGAGAATGTTTCACGTGATGGCTGTATTGTACTGCACTTATGCTTTTGTTTGTACTACCAATATGCTGATTTGCAGAGGTATTTATAATTTATATTCTAGAAAATGATTTATAGTTTATTTTTTACGTTCGTTCTTTGTTTTAATGTGTAGTTTGGTTGTTCTCAAATGCGTGTGCATGTGTGGTTGTCCTGTATGTGTGCGTGGTTACGATTTCACACACAAGTTTCAAGTTGTATACATGAGAGTGATCAAAGAGCACATATCCTTATGAAGTTAAATGTGTGAATTTATTTTTAACGTCATTAATGTTTGTCGTTTCTGATGAGTTTTTTTTTAATTTGTAAAAAATTTTAAAACACGTCAACGCCCTTGCCTTGTTGAAAACAAAAAAAATTAAATAGAAAAACGATTTATGGTTTAACTGTGACACAAAACAACGAAACAAAACTCCTCCTTTATCTGTTGTAGAACAATTTCAACAATTTCCTATCACTTTGGATGATATATAAGACTTTGATTTATGATGAAACAAAGATACATAATTAAACAAAAAAAAAAAAAAACAAAAAAAAATTATTCTTCTAATCACTGTGAAGTGCTCTACTACAAATGAGTCATCCTTTTTTGAAACAGTCCAGCACATGTTTACAAAGAAGAGGTAGCACTCTCGGTGCTTGTCAATTCCGTACTGTCTTTGGCCGGGAACGCCTGATTATCATCTATGTTCTGATTAGGATCAGTTGGTTCTTGATTAGGAGATGATGGGGCACGAACATGTGGTGGGGTCGATGGTGTTGTCTTTGCCATTGCCTCTGTCATCTCATATTTTGAAAGCTTAATATCAAAATGGTATACATATAGATAATGAAACAATTTAAAGTAACTACATTTAATTAAACAATTTATAAAAAATAAAAAGTGATTGAATATTAACTAATTATAATAAATTATTAATACTAAATGACCCTGACCTTACTGACGACATCGATATGCTCTTCCTGCAGTTGAGCATACCTCACCTTTAACTCACAGAGCTCGAGTCTGAGAGCTTCCAACTCGACGCTTTCTGATGATTTGCCAAGTAGGTGTTGTCTCAAAAAGCTGGGATGAAGAATTTATAAAAAAAACATTGTAAAAATACTTTTAAAATATTACAAAAAAACAATGAATTTAACTTTATATTTATATGTTGATTTATTTTGGCAAAACAGAAATTAAAAAAATGATCTCACTCCAAGGCATCATCTGGTTTTTCTGGTTCTTCATATAGGCTCACCAAAGCTGTTTATTGAAAAATTAGTTTTTCAATACCAATTAATTAAATCTTTACTGAAAATGTGTTAAAAATATATAGCGAAATATGGTGAAAAAAGGTTTTCATCAACTAAAAGATGGCAATTAATAACAAATTATAAGTTAATTAGACATATTTATAATTTATACGACAGAGTTTTTTATGACAGAAACCTTTAGTTAGAACATCCATGATTCCAACTTTTTCTAAATACTTTCTGAACTCCTCTTTTTTGGAGTCAATAGGCTGAAAACAAATTGAAATAAAGTTAGTTTGCACTTTGTATGGAGCTTGGGACGTAATTGATGATTAATTTTTCAAGACCTCAAAGGTCAAAATGAGAAAATTAAATTTTAATTCTAAAAAATCCTATTATTTAAATTTTGATGTAGTTTTTTTTGTAGGGTAGAAAATGCTGAAAACCCAGGTTTAGAATTAGTGAAAAAACTGCACAAAACCCGGAAATAATCCAAAAATAATTTTAATATAAAAAAATGAAACATTTTCAGACGAACTTTGAAGGAAGTCATTCTTCAAAACTACACTAATTAGTGAAAAATTACAAAATTTCAACTAAATTAGAACCAACAACACGAAAAGGTGGTAGAAGACTCCAGATAAGAAAAGATTTATTGGCCTTAGCAACCGTTGCCATGTACACAAAGTTAGAGCAACACACGCGCTGAATAAAACTTGTTAAAAACATTTTTGCTCAAACTCTGAAACTATTTAGTTGAATTTGATTAATCACTAATTGAAGCTAAAAGAGTTGTAGACTTTTAACATGATTTTCAGCGTGATAATTTTTTACAAGGCAATTTTTTGGCTTTGTTATCCACGTTAGTGTTAAAAATTGATAAGAAAAGTTACGCAACTGTTAGGAAATGAAAATTATTTATTTAAAATTTCAAAAAACCTGAACATTTATAAAAAGCTTTGGCGTGTTTTATTATTTAGAAATCTTTTTGGTTTGAAAATAGAGACGTTAAAATTTGATTTTTACTGTTTACGTAAGTGTACAACAGAGTTTTTTGATTACTCTGCTCCTAAACAAAATCTTTAAAACATGCTAATTAAATAAATAACTGTCTGTTAAATTGGAGAGTTCAAAATGAACAAAAAAAAAAATCGCAATAAAAGATTCAAACTATCAAATCCAGCAGATGACGATGAACCGTACTTGGGTTATTCATTAGCCAAAAGTAGATCAAAGTTGAGTTTCGGTGGTCTGTTCAGAGCCATTGTAATAATCGTTCTGACTCTCATAGCTTCGAGTATAATCATCTGCGGAATTTTGATAGTTGCCCGTAAATTTAGTGAAAACGTGGCTGACGACGAATATGAAATCGGTGAAGATATGAGCACCGATTCAAACTCTACGGAAAAACATTTGTCAAAAATTAAACACATGTCATGCTATCAATGCAAGAATTGCGACGAGAATCTTGGAGTTCCTATGAAATGCCCCGTCAAAGATTCATTGTGTGCTTTCAAGCTTGTTAAAAAGAAATCTAAAGGTGAATTTTTTGGCATTATTATCTCTCATATAATATAAGTTAATTTATTTGAAAAGTCTACATTAGTTGTTAAGCAAACTTAAAATTTAAAATTGAACATAATAGTTTGGATGTCAATAAGATACTGCGAGACGAACTGGACTCGTCAGCTTGGATGTTCGTACCCGAAAGGCGAGAAGGTGTGCTACTGTGAAGAGCCAGGGTGCAACGGCAGGTCAATGTCGCAATTGGAGGAGGTTTCTTCCAGCATGCAGAGAGTCGACATGGAAAATGATGAGGAATTCAAAAAGCTGAAAGAAGAAGTTGGGAAAAGAAATAGCGTACAAAGATTTAAGAGAAGTTTGGATAACAAATCAGAAATAAGCGTTCCCTTTAATGAACTGCCCGTAGATGAGCAGGTGAAATTAGCAATGGCCGTCATGGAGAAAGATAATTTAACTGAAGAGCAGAAAATGACGCATATCATGAAATTCTACGAAAGTGAGTACAGAAGAAAAATTTTTAAGGCGAATAACGATTCCGATTTTATCAGCTCCAATGATTTCGAGCGAGTTATGATGCCAGAATACTTCAAGAGTCCGACAAATGACCTATCAGACGAGATTTTACTTCAAAATCAGGAAGAAAATCATGGAAAGATAGTAAGACAAGTCGAAACATCAGCTGATAAAAACGACGAGAATCAATTCCAACATGGAAACTTGTTTTTTGGATTGAATATTTTTAGAAAGGATAAGCAAACAGCTCAAAAGTCTGTTAACAGAAAGGAAACTAATGAAAAAAGTCTGCCCGGTAAAAGATCGGTCGACACAGGAAATAATAAAATAGACCGTTACATGATCGTTTCTAATCTGGATCGGGACAGTGATTATATCGTTCCTGAGGTTGATAACGTCCGTGTCGATGGGAAGAATCTTATTTTGCCGGAAGCCGGCAGGAACCACTATTTTATTGTCCCAAAGTCGTTAGGAGAGTTGAAATCTCAAGAAGCTAAAGAAATTTAAAGTGTCGTACAAAGACGATTCACGAAACAATATTAATTTAATTTTTCTTTAAACTTTTGGAATTTTCTTGTTACGTGTCAGTAACTTTTGAATTTGAGTTGTTGGTATTTTAATTTTGAAAAAATTTCTCAATAAATTTCAAATCCTCATATTTTTGAACGAATTGGCATCTATTAATAGGTTTCACGCTTCAATGCACATGTACGAATGAAACACCTGAGTTTTGTGGAAGTTTACATTTAAATGTGAATATCCAATTAAACACCTGGGCACCTGTAGTGTTCAAACTTGTAAAAATCAAAATGCTGATTTAAAGTGTAATCGTAATTGTTTTTTAAATTCTGATTATTTTAAAATGGCAAAAAAATATCCAAAAACATTTTTTGTCTTTGCGGCTTTTATGTTGTTTCTCATGCTTTACACGCTGATGAGCTTCACAGAGATGTACCACATATGGTCCTACGATGATGACGAGGCACACCTTCTCGTAAGTGCGTCCTCTCACGAAAAGATGGTCTTATTAAGAGGAAAAGTTACTGGCCGGTGTTCAGTGAAAAGGAAGTCACTGGTTTACGTCAAAATGATAAAATGTGCGAGCTCCACTATGTCCACGATATTGAGACGGTTTGCACTGAACCACAATTTAGAAACAGCAACGCCGATAGATGGCAGAATATACATCGGCTGGCCCTACCAGCCTAAAATTAGTCACATATATCCTTCATTCAGTGGAAGGTTTGGCATCTCGTGTGAGCATGTCGTCTACGATCGTTCGTTTTTTAAATCAATTATGAGTCCAGATGCAGTTTACACAACGAGCCTTAGACAGCCGTACAGTCAGTTCAAATCCTTAGTTAACTATTACAACGTTCTTAACATATCCAACGTACCTCAGTTCAGTGATCAGGTTGTTCTATTTCATTGCTAGTCGCATTATTTTGATCAATTTTCAAAACAACTTTCAACATTTTAGAGCATGTTTTCTGTAAACAACTAGATTTTGAACCTCATAATGAAAATATGTTAGGCTAGTTTTATTAAAATAATTTATTTACAAATATTTTAAACAAAATTAATGAACAAAAAAAACATTATGAAGGCCTCAAGGTTTGCACATTACGTGAAGAACCTCGAGAAGTATGACAACATCTACAAACTGCCCACTTCAACACTCAGGTACTGTGTCCCTGACCACTTCTCCATGACCAAGAATCTGATGGCCTTCAATTTGGGCTTTCCATATCTATCAGGGTTCAGTTAGTGAATTTTGAATTCTGTAAAAATGTAGACACCAACATTTATTTATGATGTGTCAATTAAAGATACCAGTGAAGATATGTTTAAAAGTGAACAAGGTAAGGAAACCTTGAAAAAGTTTACGAATGACTGGATTGAGAAGATGAAAAAGGAATTGGACCTCGTGCTATTGCAAGAATACTTTTTCGAATCATTAATCCTCCTAAAGAGAAGAATGTGCTGGAGTTTCACGGATGTGCTCTTTCTAACAATTAACAGTCAAGAATATGCTTACAAGGTTCCTACATGTTTTGTATGTATGCGTATGTATGTGTTTGTGCATTCGCGTGTTTGGGTACGTACATATGAGTATGTGTATGTGTATGTACATACCTCTATGTGTATATGTATGTGTATGTACATACCTCTATGTGTATATGTATGTGTATGTACAATACGTCTATGTGTGTATTTATGTGTATGTACATACCTCTATGTGTATATGTATGTGTATGTACATACGTATGTGTACATATGTGTATGTGCATGTGCAAATTATAATGTGAATGTTTTTCTTAAATTTTTATTTTTTAACTACTTATCCAGAAAAAATCCGAGCAAGACGCGGAGCTAGAGGCCATATATAAAGAATGGAGTCAGGTTGATTACCGGCTCTACAACGCATTCAATGAAACTTTTTGGGAGAAGATCAGTCAGCAGAAGGATGGTTTCCGGGACGAAGTAGAGGAACTTAAAAAAGTATTTGTGACGTCATAATTACGATAATGATAATAATAATAATAAATAATAACAATAATAAATATATAATAATAATATTAAATATCTATCCCAGGTTAATAAAGCAGTCAATGAATTTTGCTCTGGAATAAAATCCAAAAAATTTAACAAGAGAGGAAATACAAATAGTAGTAGTAGTAGTAATAGTAGTAGTAATAATAATAATAATAATAATAATAATAGCGAACAGTTGTTAATAGAAAAATCGAAATTCAATGACCAAGAGTTAGTTCTAGATAGGTTAGCCTGTTCTCGTTTCGAAGACTGGTATCAAAGAGACGCCTTCCAGAGAATATATTTGACTAGAAACTCTACTGCTAAAAAACAAGATATTACTGTTGAGAGGTTTTGTTGAGTTAAATTGTGTTTGTTTGTTTGTACGTGTGTGTATATGTGTGTGTGCTCGTTGGTTTGTGTGTGTATGTGTGTGTTTGTGCGTGTTCGCATGTTTGTATGTGTTTGCATATTTAAAATGTACCTGCTTTTAATAATAATTTCATTTTTACAGAGCATAAATAACGCGACAGTTTAGCTCAAATTTTTTATATTACGACTTTTCTTCAAACTTTTAAACATTTTTTGTTTTAACTTTTGTTAGATATCTATACGTATGCGTGTGTGTGCGCGTGTGTGCGCGTGTGTTTTTTAAAAATTATTTGATATTATCATATTTTTGGCTATTATTTTTACTCTGTCCTATGTTTATTTATATGTCTACATATAAAATTTTTGAAGGTTTTTTCTTATATTTTCAGTTTTTTGCATTGCTATCTGCATAGTTTTGATACATTCGCAATGTTAACGAGTCTACTAGATGATATTATTTTCTACGTTAAGTTTTATTAAAAACGTTGATGAATTTTTTTCTAATTTAGAAACTTTGGTGCAGCGTTCTTTTTTTAAACGTTCAAATAAAAAATGGATGAGATAATTTGCTGGTGTAATTTTAAGATTTTTCTGAACACAGAGATGCGAAATTCGGCGTAACGTTAGCTTAACACGGAAACAAACACACAAACAAACACACACACACATACAAATAAACAAACAAACACCACAAACATTATAGAATAAGAATTCTAATTCTCTTATTATTTTGAAATTATGAAATTTTTTTAACCGATTTTAAATATTCTAGGTTTTGTTTGTTTCTTGTTTTATTTTCTCGTCTACAAACGTTCATAATTCAGTTATAAGTCCAAATGTAATTTATTCAACGAGCCTGTGGCAGCCATACAGTCAGTTCAAATCTTTAGTTAACTATTAGAACCTACTTAACGTATCTAGCATACCTCACTTCATCATCAGGGTCATTGATATGCTTTTAATACAACTGTTAACATTATAGAGCATATTTTCTGTAGACAATCAGATTTTAACATTATAATAAAAATATTAAAAATTATAAAATTGGAAACATAACGCAACAAAGTAACGTAAAAAATGTATAGTCATCGTAGTCAAAATAATTAACCGACATTTTTCTCTACACCTAGACCACTTTTTGTAGTTTTTCTTCGGCGTTTCATACTTCTCAAAGTCGTTTCCGAAACTTTTGTGGTGGCAGAGGTACCATTTAAACGAATTTTTTTAACACGAACCGTAAAATTTACTCGACTGTGATGCAATTTTTTTGTAGATTTCGACTTCACCTTCTTTATATTTTTAATTTCGTCTATGAGCACCGACTGATTTTTATAACTCTTCGGTTCTCCTATCTGGACGATAGCTTCTTTCGTAGCTACGTAATAGGAGTATAGGAGATCCGTGTTGCAAGCATCCGTTGGGCAGACACAGGTAATAGTGATGGGATATTCAAGCGGGTTGTCGACGAATAGACACGTGTTTGGTATCGAGTCGGATATACAGAATCGATCTTTCACCAGTTTGCGCTCCGCTGCGTTTGGATGTTTTATTTAAAATTTTATTTTTGTTGTTTTTAAGTTTATTATTGATAGTGTTGCTGATTTTTTAAAATATCTTGTTTAAAAGTTGAAGTGAGAGTGAGGGCCGCATTTGAGATAGGCAGGCGGGGCTGGAAAGGAACGGGACCCCAAGCACCGAAAAATTATTTAACTTTAAAACTTTGGTTTTAATAAGGAAATTGTTCAACGAAGGTGAAATAAAGTTCGCCAACTTTTACAAAAGATCAATTTTTGCCGTGATGATCTTAAAATTTGAAGTTATCAGAAACCTCACCTCACTAAATATAATTGAAATATTTCAAATTTTTGTAGCTCCAGCCCCTGCCATCTCGATTTTTCAGGGCCTGAGTGTAGAAGCAAATGTTTAGAACATTTTATTTTCTGTGATTGTTTACGATGGCTAGCATATTGTTTAGACAGCCCGCCCGAGACGATGTCGATCGATGAAATGTAAAAGCTTGATGCATGATACAACATACTAAACTGTCAGGAACAGAAAATAAGTAAACGAAATTAAGATATTGCTGAAAAAATCTTTTCTGATATTATAAAATAATTAAAATTCAAATGAAAAGTTTAAAAGATATAACAAAATTAAGATATTGCTAAACGAATCTTTTCTGATATTATAGGATAATTAAAACTCGAATGAGAAGTTTAAAAGACATAAAATTAACAAGCACCACTACGTACTATCCCTCCATTCATCCATCCTTCCTTGCTTTTGTCCATCTATCCATCCAACTATCCATCCATCAATCCATCCAACTATCCATCAATCCATCCATCCATCCAACCTACATTTATCGTTGATGAATGAGGAAGCACACCTCTGATATCTGAGAGGACACATCATGAGGTTCGTAGGCTCGTCGCACCGGTGGCATCTGTAGCAAGCTATTGATCCAACTTCGCTAAAACTAAACCCAACTAAAACAAATATAACGCTGTAAAATTTGTCTTCCAACAGCATTTCATGTAATACTTTCGTTTCAAGTACTATCTACACACACACACACATACACACACAAATTCAAACACACACACATGCACATATATTCATTTCATTTTTATATTTATTTATTTTTCTGTATTTTCAAATGGCCGGCAGAGCTAGAGCTAGGTTACCATAGCTTCCTGAAAAAACAGAATTCAATTTAAAGTTTATTGTCATGACGTAATGAGGAAAAAAATATATCGACAGAGAAACACACACACACATACATACATGCATACATACATACATACACAGATTAATACAAACATATACACATGTGTAGTGTAGGCAGGCACACATATTTTTATTTTTGCTGTATTACTGTAGAGTTTGCTTTGAAAATATTTATTATTTTACTGTTATATACACACACATTCGCGCGCACACACACAAACAAACACACACAAACACACACATTTAACCCAATCAAATTTTCAAATGTATTGAGATGTTATAGACTGAAGTACTACTGCTGAAGCAGCTGGTTATTATTTATTTTTACAGGCTAATTGATTTTTTTGCATGTACAATTTTCCAGCAAATATTTCAGCAATGAAAAGTAATAACAACATAACTACTATTACTACTACTAATACTGCTACTACTACTACTACTACTACAACAACTACTACTACTACTAATACTACAACAACAACTACTACTACTGCTACTGCTGCTGCTGCTACTAGCAACAACAGTAATAACAATAACGTTAATAATAATAATAATAATAATAATAATAATAATAATAATAATAATGGGAACATCATTTTATTTTCATCCTAAATCACACGTTAAAAAGAATTGTTAATGAATTAAAATTTAATAATAACAATAATAATAATACCAGCAACAGCGATTATTATTATTATTATCTTTATTATTATTATTGTTTCGCTGGCAAGCATTGAACAAAATTTTTATGACGCCGGCTTTGCCATTCGTTAATCCATCAGTAATGCATGAAGTGGAAATACGTGTAAATATAAGATAGGTAAGTTTATGATGTTGTTGTTGTTGTCGTTGTTGTTAATGTTGCTGTTGATGTTGTTGCTGTCGTTGTTGTTAATGTTGTTGTTGTTGTTGTCGTTAATGTTGTTGTTGATGATGTTGTTGATGTTGTTGTTGATGTTGTTGTTGATGTTGTTGTTGATGATGTTGTTGATGTTGTTGTTGATGTTGTTGTTGATGATGTTGTTGATGTTGTTGTTGATGATGTTGTTGATGTTGTTGTTGATGTTGTTGTTGATGTTGTTGTTGATGATGTTGTTGATGTTGTTGTTGATGTTGTTGTGGTTGTTGTCGTCGTCGTTGTTGTTCTCTCCCGTCTCATTGATTTTTAAACGAAAAATTTCAGACATTGTATTTATGTATTGCAATTAATTTGGTTTTGTGTATGTATGTATGTATGTATGTGATGTGATGTGATGTGATGTTATTGTGTGTGTGTGTAATAATAATGAATAATGAAACATGAAGCAATGTCTGTTTTATGTAGCGTATAGAGATAGGGGTGTTATTTAACGCTAAGAAAATTTAGCCTTTTACTTATAAACAATAAGTAATGACATCAGCAAGAAGAAATAATAAAAACAAATAATAATATAATAACAATTAATAACAATTAATAATAGTAATAATAATAACGATAATAATAATAATGTAAATTTTAATTCATTCAACTCAGTTGAACCACAAGGATTTACACTCGAATTATTCATTTAATATCGCTTGGCAGTTGTTAAACATTCTTCACTCTCGTAAGCCCCCTTCTAATCGTTTTAAAATGTAAAAATGTCCTCCTCACATTCGCGGATTTGGGTCTATCAATAGGGATTTTTTAAATCGATTTTATTTCAGGGTTAGTTTTTTCGGGGGAGTTTTCAGTAAAAAAATATTCGGTGAAATAATTCTGATGGAATTTTTGGCTAAGTTTCAATGCTTTATCTACAATAATGTAGTTACTAAAGGTTTATAATTGTATATTTATGGGTATACACTATATATATATATATATATATATATGTGTGTGTGTGTTTGTTTGTGTGTGTATTAACAACAATACATGTAAAATAAACGTACATTTATGAGTATACACGCATATAATCCTCAACTCTAAGTCTAAATCAGCGTTTCTCAGCCTTTTGAGATTCAAGGACCGACCACTTAAAAAATAATGTTTGTCTCAGTCGCGGACCACTACTGAAAATTTTGGTAATCGCGCACTTGAAATTTATATATATATATATATATATATATATATATATAATTATTATTTCATATGATGACGTAACAGCCACACATAGTTCTTTTAGTTTAACTGTTAGACTTAGAGAACTACAGTTACCACTCTATTGACTATAGGTGTATTAAAATTGTTATTTAAAAGTATTTATTATACATTTTAATAAATGTTTTAACTTCAAATTAAAGAGTATAATGTTCGTTTTACGTTGATGTTTGCATAGAGCGTATTTCACGGCGTATCTGGCGTATCAGGCAAATTTTTATGTTAAATTTGAAACAAATTGTAGCCTACTTGAGCCTAGTTGAGCTTATCCAAACGAGGCGTAATGCTCGAAAGACTCAATCGGAGTTCATGTTTTTCATTTTTTGTTTAAAAAAAAACTTGCGTTTTACACTTTGCTCGTGTAACACCAGGCAAATGTCCGCGGACCACACGTTTAGAGCCGCTGGGTTAGGGTTAGTTTTAGGTTAGGGTTACTTTACTATATTCTCTCACGGTAATGTGAGAGAATATAGTACAGTCGAGATAACTTTTCCTTACCGAAATTTTGTCTGGTAAGGCGTTTACAGTCTCGGAACTACCCTATAGGCGTTTAAAGAATATAGGCCATTGCAAGTTATAATTTATACAATGTGAGATGAAGTCTTAAGTACTGAAACACACACGGATGTTGATTAATTAGAGTTTGGTCTATGCGTCGTTTTAATAACTTCTCTTTTAGTGTTTTATTTTTTGCTGCTAGTGAGTAGCGAGTTGATTATTTAAAGAGAGTTGAAAAATATTAATCGCTATTAATGATAATATAAAAATGTAAGGAGATAACGAATTAATTTCAGTTAATGATAGAGAATAATAATGATGGTTCCGTCGAAGTATTTGCTCCCACTCATCGTCATCATACTGTTTGCATTGTTTTTCTTCACGCTCTACAACTACCAAGTCGGTTGAGAGATTTGTTTGGTCGTTTTAAAACATTTTTTTATATAATTTAACTAATTATTAATATTTTTTGTATATTAAATTCAAACTAAAATGTTCCTGAAACATATAAAAATATATAAAAAATAATTATGTCACATTATAACATGGTGATATTATATTAATATTATTATAGGCTGACAAATCGTCTACACCTTTGAGTTTATTCAACTTGGGGAAACAACAACAACAAGTGGACGATCCATTGAAAAAAGATGATGATCTCAATCTGGAAGAATTGGACCTAAACACTTTAAAGTTTTTACTCCACGGGTTGGTAATTTAATCAGGGAGGTATCGGGACGACCGGGCCCTCCCCCTGCCCCACTACTCTCGGTGCGCGCCATCGAATTTAAATGAAACATTTAATTTTCACGGTGTAGCTTTTTACGGATGGTCTCAGATTTGGGATCATGTGGCTGACAACACCTTCTTTTTGCTTATCAAGTTCAATTTTGGGTCGATTTTACATATAAACGGTTTTTTTCTGTATGTGTATGTAGTGCATGTGATGATGTAACCTTTCTTAAACATGTATATCAGTTGTAACGTGCTTCATTTCTTCAATAGTGCTAAACTAATTGAATTTAATTTAACTAATTATTTGAATTTACTATTTTAATTAATATTTATTAGTTTAATGATAAGACTAAAACGTCTTTAAATAAGTATTGTGTGTGTTTTTTTTTTCTTTTTAACTTTAGGATTCTGACCGAAAAAAGAAATCTCTGCAAGAACTACACCATACACGGTAGGACGAGTAAGGATGGAGGCTACGATGTTTGCTTGGCTGGAAAGTTGAGACCTGAGCCTAACTCATGCACTGTCATGTCGTTCGGGTGGGTGAGTGGATGAATGAATGAATGGATGGATGGATGGATGGATGTATGGATGGATGAATGAATGAATGAATGAATGAGTGAGTGAGTGAGTGAGTGAGTGAATGAATGAATGAATGAATGAATGAATGAATGAATGAATGAATGAATGAATGAATGAATGAATGAATGAATGAATGAATGAATGAATGAATGAATGAATGAATGAATGAATGAATGAATGAATGAATGAATGAATGAATGAATGAATGAATGAATGAATGAATGAATGAATGAATGAATGAATGAATGAATGAATGAATGAATGAATGAATGAATGAATGAATGGATGAATGAATGAATGAATGAATGAATGAATGAATGAATGAATGAATGAATGAATGAATGAATGAATGAATGAATGAATCCACGCACAACACAGCACATCCATATCTCACCACACACGTATATGCGTCGTTTGACATTTTGAATATTTGAGGAATAACAATTTCAAACATTTCAAACACTTCTGTCAAATTTTCGTGAAATTTTTCATAAAAATATTCCTTCTAAATAGCATCAACAATGAATGGTCATTTGACGAGGCCTTAGCTAATTACAGCTGCTATGTGCATTCCTATGATCCAAGGTTTGCCCCTTATCTAGGTTGACATTTCTTTTTACAATTTTTATATTCAACGTTCTCAAATTTGTCAGCGACATTAAACACACCAACCAACCGACCAACCAACTAACTCTTTCCAATTAATTAACCAACCTACCAACCAATTAATCAATCATCCAACTAACTAACTCTCCAACCAACCTACTAACCAATCAACCAACCATCCAACTAACTCTCCAACCAATCAACCAACCAATCAACACACCAACTAACCAATCAACCAACCAACCATTCAACTAACTCTCCAACCAATCAACCAACCAATCAACCAACCAATCAACCAACCAATCAACACATCAACTAATCAACCAACCAACTATTCAACTAACTCTCCAACCAATCAACCAACCAATCAACACACCAACCAACCATCCAACTAACTCTCCAACCAATCAACCAACCAAACAACCAATCAGCACACCAACCAACCATCCAACTAACTCTCCAACCAATCAACAAATCAACCAATCGACCGCCCAACCCTGCAAAGTATGAACATGAAAGACCACATGCACACGAAGAGTATACAATTTCACAACGTTGGCATTGGCAAGAGGAATGAAATAAACGCTCTTGGCTGGAGGATGAAGAATTTGAAAACTGTCATTCAAGAAGCTGGCCTGTCTAATGTATGATATTTTTATTTGAATAAATAAATAAATAAATAAGTAAATAAATAAATAAATAAGTAAATAAATAAATAAATAAATATTCAACAAATGTTTAAATTATTGCAAAAAGTTTAGTCGTAAACAAAATTTTTAAGATTAAAAAAAATTAAAATAAAAAGTTTGGTCATCAATCATTGTGAGACTAGTGAGAAAAGTTAAAATTTTTTTTTACACAAAAGGGTTTAAATTATAAAAAATTTAAATCACAATGTATGGGGCGGGGTTAGACGCTTATCCACACACACACGCGCGCACACATACCCACACAAACACACAAATAAACACACATAAACAAACGCAAACACACACACACAAACAAACACACACGAAACAGAAAGTTATCGACGTGATAAAATGCGATGCAGAGGGCGCAGAATGGCCATTCTTGGAAGACGTTCTCGAAAATGATGTCAACGTTAAGCAGATCATTCTAGAAATTCACTCCCCTAAGAAACTCCCAAGCCCAGTGACGAAAGATGATCTGTTATACGTTATAAAACTGTTTCTAGCCTTGAAAAAACGAGGCTTCGTAATAGGACATTCATATCATAAGTATATCTGCTGTGCAGCCTTTTCGGGCATGTTCCCGCCAGAAATTCCTGAAAAATGTTGTCATGAGGTGTATCTTTATAACACCAAATATCTCGATTGATTTTGAAAGTATGATTTTTTTTGACTGCTTTCGAACGTACTATTATATACGAATGACTTGTCAGTTCTCTACCATGTTAAATCATTAAGCTCTATTGTTCTACGTTTGTCTGATAGATCATAAATTAATAAGAATACACGCAACTTTCGATTCTTTTCATCTTTATTGTATGCTTGAAATCAATATGAGAACGAACAGCAAGATGATTCAAATTTGTGTAATGCAAATACTACCAATACTAAATATTACATCGGTCCTCTCCTTTCTCTTCACTTTTTTCCTCCTCATAGCCTCCAAGCTATTCTATACTAACTAGTCTTAAGTTATGTTATTTATTAACTTATAAGATATAAAATATATGTCATAAGTGTACGTTTAACTTATAACTAGTAGGATCTATTGTGCGTGTGATGTGTGTCAAAATATAATGATGGCGATTTCTGATTTTGAAGACAAGGTTTTTCCACGAGTGATTTTTATGTTTTTAGTGTTTGTTTTATTTTTCTTCATAGTTTTGCTGAGATGATGTTTCATCTTTTTGTTCGTTTGGTTATTTTCGCCAATAAAATTTCATTTGGGGAATTGTATTTTTTTAAAATTATTAAATAGCAACATGTATTTCTTTAGTTTTTGTTTATAAAATGATATAGAATTGAATTTAAAATTGACAAAATCATCAAACAGTAAACGTTAATGTTCCCAGAGACAACTCAGCCATCCCTCGAACAGTTTTTATAACCAAAAATTGATTTTTTTTTGTGTGACAAATATTTAATTATTTGTTAGAAAACTCATCCTATCCAAAACCATTTAATTCTTTCGTTACTTTGTTTCTAACAATTTGACAAACCATCTGCCATCTTACTATAATATATTTGAATGTTAATTTTACATTAATCTTTATTGAAGAGATGTTTTTCTAATATAGCAACTTGGTCATGATGCTTAACTATGTTAACGAACTTAATTAATTTTGTTTGTTTGTTGAAGAAAAAAAATCTGGGATCATATTAATTGATTTATTTTTAAAAAAATTTACCTTCAAAAACATTTTAATTGAATAGATTGAATCAAAACGTGTGTTGCGTGTATGTATGTATGTGTGTGTGTGTGTGTGTGTGTGTGTGTGTGTGTGTGTGTGTGTATCTGTGGTGTGTGTGTCTCTTGTGGTGTGTTTGCAATATCAATATTAACATAACAGCTGATGTTTTCCCTTTCGATATTTTCGATTAAACTCAGCAGCAGTTTTAAACACGTGTTGCTGAAGTTTACACACACACACACGCAAACAAACACACACAGACACACTTAAACAAACACACACAAACACCCAGACAAACACACACACACACAGACAAACATACACACAAACAGTAACTGCTCAGCGTGATATCGATCGGTGGAAAAGAGAGCAAGGACAGAAGGCCATTAAAAATTAATCCTACATTAAACACTCTATAATTTTCAGCAACCAAGAAATATGAATTCAATGTGAATTAAACGTTTAAACTTTAAATAAATAAATATATATATATTATATTTTTATTATATAAATATATTATATATATTATATTATAATATAATATATATAAACAGTAAGAACAAACAACATCTCTTAAAATCAATAAAATAACAGCGTGATTCTTTTAACAAATATGTATGTATGTATGTATGTATGTATGTATGTATGTATGTATGTATGTATGTATGTGTGTGTGTGTGTGTGCGCGCTTGCGCGTCTGTGTGCGTGTGAGTAAATGTGTGTGCACATACGTGTGTGTGTGCAAATATCGAAAATTAATTTATATCAAAGGTTGACTACCTAGTAAGAATAAATGTAACAAACATATCACATAACATAGTTACACATACACATACAAAGAAAAACACAGTTACACATACACATACAAAGAAAAACACATTTACACATACACACACATACAAATAAAAACCCTTCAAAAACATGAAGTATGCATTCTAGATAATCTGAAAAAAGACACTTTCAACTAAAATATCTCGTATTACAAAAAAAAACACAATTACACATACATATACAAAGAAAAACACAGTTACACATAAATATACAAAGAAAAAAACACAGTTACACATAAATATACAAAAAAAACACAGTTACACATACATATACAAAGAAAAAAAACACAGTTACACATACATATACAAAGAAAAAAAACACAGTTACACATACATATACAAAGAAAAATCCCAGTTACACATACATATACAAAGAAGAAAAAAACAAATCTGAAATCAAAATTCAACTCGAATATTTCGTGTTATAAAGGTAAACTTCGTGGCAGCATTTCTCGCTAATTTCTTGAGGGAACATGGGGGCGAAAATTTCACAGCACCATGTCTCGTGGTAGGAGTGATCCACAACAAAGCCGCTTTCTTGCAATTTCATGAAGAGTCGAATCATGTACATCAAGTCTTTCTTACTGACTGTTTGCGGGTTTATTTTAGGCGAATGTACCTCTAGGATGATCTGTTTGACTTCGAAAAGGTTCTCAATTGTGTCCTCTAAAAAAGCCCATTCGGCACCTTCAGCGTCGCACTTAATGACATCAATGACTTCCTAGCAAGTTATATTTTCATTTTTGTTTGTTACAATAACATCATAATTAGCAATAATTAATCCGTAATTAATCATAATTAGCACAATTAATTAGTGCATACATACATTGGTTTAATTAGTCGTACTAAATATTATCACAGAACCATGATTAAGTTACAATTAATTACAATTAGTTATAATAAATGATATTAGTAATTGTAACTTAATCACAATTAGTTATAATAAATGATATTAGTAAAGTTATAAATGGCCATGATTAACTCTGACAAATTCATAATTAATCTAAATTGATCTATAATTAATCATAATTATCTATAATTTATTATAATTTACTTAACCTACATTTGACCAATTGGCTTGTTGGATGGCCGACTTAATGTTCGCCATCGCCCAGTGGTCTTTGTTATTGCTCGCATCAACGTTCAGCTTTAATTACACTAATAAAAATAAGATAACTACTACTGCTACTGCTACTACTGCTACTGCTACTACTACTACTACTACTACTACTACTACTACTACTACTACTACTACTACTACTACTGCTTCTACTACTACTATTACTACTACCTTTCCTAGTCCCATATTGTGGAATTGAACATTAGCGGAATGCATGTGGTCCTTCAGGCCCATGCTATTATTATTATTATTGTTATTTTTATTATTATTATTATTGTTATTATTATTTCTATTATCATCGTTACTGTGAGTATTATTGAAAATATTTACCAGGCGCTTGCATTTTAAAAGATGAGTGTGATGATGATGATGGTTGTGATGATGATGAAGGTGGTGATGATGATGATGATGACGGTGATGATGATAATGATGCTGACCTTGGGTCATATGAGTGGACAAAGCATCCGTAACCTGCGATCGACTCATCAAATGACCATTCGTTGTTTATTCTGTGAGGACAAAAAATTTTTTATTTGAAAAAAAAGTCCCAAATTGAAATTATTATTATTATCATTATTTATATTATTATTATTACTATTATTATTAATTATAACTATTTATTAATGGATTCATTTTTTTATGAAAGATTGAAGGAGTGAGTGAGTGAGTGAGTGAGAAAAAAGTTAACAACCGAATGGCAATATGAAAAATCGATCGAATGCGTGAGTGAGTTGTTGAATAAGCTAACTGACGAATGAATGAATGAATGAATGAATGAATGAATGAATGAATGAATGAATGAATGAATGAATGAATGAATGAATGAATGAATGAATGAATGAATGAATGAATGAATGAATGAATGAATGAATGAATGAATGAATGAATGAATGAATGAATGAATGAATGAATGAATGAATGAATGAATGAATGAATGAATGAATGAATGATAAATAAAGGAAGGAGGGAAAGAAGAAATTAACAAATTAATAAATTAACAAATAAAATAATTGAATGAGTGATTACAAAATTTACAAACTACAAATGAACATACATAAAAAAGAATGAAACAATCATACAAACAAACAAACATACATACATAAATACAAACAAACAAACAAACATACATACATACAAACAAACATACATACATACATACAAACAAACAAACAATTGAGCACCCACCCAAATGACATGACCTTGCATGACGACGAATTCGGTTTCAAACCCCCATCCAGGCAAACATCGTAGCCACCATCTCGTGTTTTTTTACCAAATTTTTTGTGATGTTTGCAAATTTTTTTCTCCGCTACTATGATTCTGTAGAATTTATGTTAAGAAAACATATTTTGTCCTTCTGTTTGTTTGTCATTCATTCATTTGTTCATATATTTGATCGTTTGTTTGTTCACTTGTTCATTTATT
>NW_008704349.1:1309443-1314208 GCF_000326865.2 Helobdella robusta | reverse complement strand
GTAATTTTGACAAGTCAATATTTCCCTATATATACAGCAAGGAGCACTGATGATGATTCATTCGTAATCGAAATATGGCCTTATTTGCAGCATGAATTCGAAAAATAAGTTTATTTTGAATTTTAATAAACTAAACGTTCACCAAAAAACTTTAGTGAGAAAAATTGAAAAAACGAACTACAAACATATTAACGCCAAACATTCGGTAGAATTTATAGAATATTGTAAAAATTATGGTCTATTACCAACAATTAATATATATATATGTATGTGTGTTGTGTATGTAGGATTAGTTACATAAATTTGTCAATATATATATATTTATATTTATATATATATATGTATGTATGTATATATGTATATATATATATATATATATATATATACATGAATAATTGTTCGTCTAAAAGGTTTGAAGTTAGTTAGTAGTGGAGTGCCTCAAGGAAGTATTTTAGGTCCGGCTTTGTTCATTGTGTATGTGAATGACATGTTTGATGTGAAAGATAGTTCTGTTCAAATGTATTTGTATGCCGAGGATGCTGAAATGTTTAATTTTATAAGATGTGTTGATGATAGAATAGTGCTACAAAAACATCTTGTTAAATTGTATGATTGGTGTACTTTATGGGAAATCGGTTTGAACATTGATGCGTGTGCAGCTATAAAATTTGGTCATTCATGTTTGGATAATAATTGGTGTTATAGAATTAATAATTCTAACTTGGATTTTTGTGGTGAAGTAAACGATTTGGGGGTTTAGTTTGAACGTTCACTGAGCTTCTCTGAGTATATACATCGTGTCATTAATAAATGTTTTGTTCTTTCAGGATTGTTATACAGAAACTTTAAAAATTTAACTAAAGAGTAAATTATTTTGATTTATAAATCTTTAATTAGGTCAAAGTTAGAGTATGGTGTCAGCGTATGGTTTCCTTGGAAAATAAAGGAAATTGATGATTTGGAAAGGGTTCAGAAACGGGCAACCAAGATGGTCAGGGATTGCAAAGGCCTTTGTTACTCGGATCGATTGAAGTTTCTTGGCTTACTAACTTTAAGATTTAGAAGAGTTCGTGGAGACATGTTAATGATTTTCAACATTGCGAAGGGTATGGTAGATAGAGATTCCTCACCAGCTTTGTGTTTTGATGCGGATCCACGTACCAGAGGGCATCGCTACAGAATACATGTCCAAAGGTTCCATACAAATACAAGGAAGTATTCGTTTTCTAACAGAGTGACCTCCATTTGGGACAATTTACCAACCTGCGTTGTTGAATCAGATACTGTTTCCAACTTCAAGAGGAATTTTGACTTATATATGGCCGACAAAGACTTTTTCTATGATCATAAAATTGACATTGTTGTGTGATTGCTTTTTGTTGTCTTTTTAATGCTACTTTGATATGGGCACATATAACTTACGTTTAAGCCCGTGATTTATTTTATATTTTATTTATTTATTTATATATATATCAATCAAATCAATCGAATCACTTTTATTCAATCAAACAATACAAAATTATAAATATATGTGAATATATATATATATATATATGTATATATATATATATATATATATATATATATATATATATTCACATATTCACACGGCCCAATTAGTTGATGTTGCAATAGATGGTTATAAAGTTACTTAATAAATTTTCAGTCATTAAAAGCCGATCGAGTTGTTGAGCTATTTAGTTTATTCACCACCGTCGTCCAATTCCAATGCAAAGAAACTCCAGACTGGCACACTCGTAGGACGAAAAAGGGAAAGAAAGAGAGAGAGAGAGAGAGAGAGAGAGAGAGAGAGAGAGAGAGAGACAGACAGAGAGAAGAGAGAAAAAGAATTCCATCACTTCTTTTTTCGATGAAAATTATAAATCTTGATTGGGAAACTATTCCAATCAAACACACGTGATCTAGGTAAACGCATTCCGTTCGTATGTATATATATGTTTGTGTGTGTGTGTATTTATGTGTGTGCGCGTGCGTGCGTGTGTGTGCGTGTGTGCGTGCGTTTGTAAATAGTTTAATTCTAGGCAACATTATGTCAAATGACGAAATATTGATAACTCCATTAGCTAGACTTAGCAAGCATTTTAGCGTCGTTATTAATATACATGAACTAATCAATTTCTATTATCTGTTGGTTATTTTGGTTCGGTCAGTTACAAATTGAAAGATCATTGAACCATTTCTAACCGTGAATATTCATATACATAAACTATTGTTTTAGCCCCATGCTATATTTATATTACACATGTCTCATATTTCAAATCTTCCTCATCAACATCATTTTTTTAATCCATTTTATTCACAAAAAATGTGAGAGTCAGCCTAGCAATAAATGCTTATCTGATATCTTTATTGAATGAAAAGACGATGATACCATAGGATATATATATATATATATATATGTATATGTATATATATATCTATGGATGATACTTGTCATATATATATATATATATATATATATATATATATATATATATATATATATGTATATATATACATACATACATACATACATAGTCTTAACATCATCTTCTAGCATACTTGTACACTAATTATTATCGAGAGCCTCTTGTTTGGTTAGACAGAAATAGTAAGATCGGTAAATCCCTTCTGATCTTAAGTATTCATAAATTATCATTACCCCTTCTGTATTCATGTTACATAGGTGTGTCATATTTCAAATCTTTCTCGACAACCCAGGCATTTATTGAAATTTGGATCGGTCCTCATCGTAGTAGCTATCAGACGGGGTAGGTAGGCTTTTCAGACATTACCCCTTGCAACCTGGTACTCTAATTATCGAATGTGGGCCAATGCCAATCTCGCCCTACCTTAAATCCTGGTTTGTAAATTCTTTAAGTTCTTAAATTCTTTAAGTTTGTATAACGAGGTTTTCTTTCCTTTTTTGCACTTTCAACTTCTTCAAACCCTGAGCAAATTTTCATAGGTTATAATTGTAGATTAGTTGATTTTGAGGTAAAAATTTACTTCAGGTTTAAATTATTGTTGTGATGAAGTTGTTGTGGAAAAGTTAAGCTGCCTAACACGGCTACTGCAGTGACTGTGTTGGTGGCTGTTACTTCTACCACTATTACTTCTTTTACTACTACTAGTAGTAGTAGTAACGCCACTTCTACTGCTGCTGTTGTGAGAGCCATACAAACACGTGCGACACATGAGTTCACTCGCATACTAACAATTACAGTAGGCAACTTTACTATAACGTGTTAAATCTAGCGTGAAGTTTTTAAATTTCATGTACAATTGTTTTAAATCATGATCATACTATATTTGATTTGGCACAACCAATATCAATATTTTTATGATTTAAATATAATAGAGAAACTGCTTTTCGTAATTTGCGTTTGATTGATTAATTGGTTGATTGATTGGTTGATTGATTGACTGATTGATTGGTTTATTGGTTGATTAACGATAAATACAAAGCTGTCAAACAGTCACCAACATGAAAAAAATTTTACTTTTTTTGGCAGATACAAAAATTATTTTCAGACGCTTCAACATAATCTAGCTAACTTTATACTTGGTTATATTTTTTTGATGAAACCTTCAACAAATTAAACAACAAATTATAGAAATTAAGTATAAATTAATAAAAAAATTGATTAGAGTTAACAAAAAATTAATTAATTAGAAATTTATGTTAGATCAAACAATTCTTCCGATGACAAATCCATATTTTTTGTCTCTACTAGCGCACCTCAATTCCTCGTAAACATGAATCAATGAGTCTTCTTTGGTGGTTCCTCTCTGTTTTTTCTTCAGCAGCTGTGAAATGTTTTTTTGTAATAACTTGTCATTATTACCATCATCATCATCATCATCATCATCACCACCACCGTCGTCGTCGTCATCATAACCTGTGCGGCGACTTCAGCATCCACAAGTTTTTCCTCCCATGCTCTTCCATCTTGGTACCCAGCTAACGTCGGATAACCAACGAGTACTATGACGCCATTGCCGCTACTACTACCGCTACTACTACTTTTACTACTACTAGCAACAGTATTACTACCACTACTACTGCTGCTGCTGCTGCTGCTGTGAAACGACAGCTGTTTAATGACGTCATTAGCGATTTTGTAGCCGAGGTTAGCTCTGTTAATTAATATCATATCGCAAAGTGGTAGCTGGCCACTGGAAATAGATGACTGAATGTCTGACGTAGGATTCCCGAATCTGTGTGTGTATGTGTGTGTGTGTGGCTTGCGTGTGTGTGTGGCTGTGCGTGTGGCTTGTGTGTGTGTCTCTTGTGTGTGTGTGTCTCTTGTGTGTGTGTGTGTGTGGCTTGCGTGTGCCTGTGAGTGTGTGACAAGCAAATAAAATAATAAAAATAAAAAAAAAACAAACTGACAGATTGATGGACCAAACGCCGAACAAAAGAATGAATAAAATAATAAAAATACTAACTTGACCGTGAGCTTCACCTCTCCGAACTGGTCGCTGTAGAAGGAACTCATTCTAGATGCCACATTCTCTTCATCGCTAGTCACTGCATAGTCGAAGGAAAACACTCTGACGTTAATGTTGGACGTGATAAGGTTGAAACTCGTAAAACCGTAACCGAAACCGACCTCGCACACCGTTTTGATCGATTTGACAGATGTTAAATAGTGCAGGATGTGCGTCAACTCGGCCCTAGGGATGTGCCGTTCATCGACGATTCCTTCTTTTAGCCTATCAAGAATCGTATTTAGTCGATTTTAGAAATTGTTTTGAAACG
>NW_008704349.1:1289443-1304443 GCF_000326865.2 Helobdella robusta | reverse complement strand
CTCCGTCAGTCACCTGTACTCCTCCTCTGTCCTCGTTGCCAGCCATCCCGTCAACCTCATCCATCAGCAAGCAGTGCTTCTTGCCATTCAAGGGCGACGACGATGACGACGATTTTGCTGATAACGATGATGATTTTGATGACTGACGATGATGACATTTCTTCCTAAAATAGTACACACACACACACACACACACACACACACACACACACACACACACACACACACACACACACACACTCACTCTCTCCCTTTCTCTCTCTCACACGCACACACACACAAACACACACACACAAACATAACTTACTGAAAAACCCGACAAGGGTGTGATTGTTGAGGGCCTCTGAAACTTCCTCTTTGAGACTTTTTTTTGATCTGGTGTCTGACGCGTTCAACTCGAAGTAGGAAAACCCCGCCTCCTAATTACAATAAATATAATTAACATAATTAGAATTATTAGCATAATTATTATTCATTCATTCATCTATTCATCCACCATTCATTTAATGTTAAAGGCCACAGGTTGACCAAACTGGACATCTGACCTGACAGACGACTTGGGCTGTCGTGGTTTTTCCAATACCAGGAGGACCTGAAAGTAGAGCTGCCTTCAAGCCAACACCATCGTCGTTTGATCGGCCAACTGTTTGTTGATTGGTCGGTCGATTGGTTGATTGGTCGATTGGTTGGTTGGTTGATTGGTCGGTCGATTGGTTGATTGGTCGATTGGTTGGTTGGTTGATTGGTCGGTCGATTGGTTGATTGGTCGATTGATTGATTGGTTGATTGATTGGTTGGTTGATTGGGTGGATGATATATTGATTGGTTGAATTAGATAATTGATTGGCAGGCTGTTGCTAACTGGCTGATTGACAAACCGAATAGAGAAGCAAAGAAACAATGGAACAATCAATTAAACGAACAAATTCAAACGTTAACCAACTAAATACAAACACACAGACACACACACACAAACACACAGACACACACAAAACAAACACAAACAAACACACAAACATACAAGCGAATACACGAACATATAGGCTTCTTAGAAGCATTCTTGTGCCAGTTAAGTAGCCACATGTGAAGTTTCTTAGCCTGGCTCTTGTCACCTTGCTGGCCAATGATCTGCTTCATGCTTGCTGGCTTGTACTTGTCAACCCACATTAAATTACTATTATTTTTATTGTTGTTGTTGTTATTATTATTATTGTTATTGTTATTATTATTATTGGTGGTAGTAGTAGTAGTAGTTGCTGCAGCTGAAAGAGCCGATGAAAAACTAGCAATTTTTTGTGACGAGTTAGATGATGATGATGTCACAATTCCTGATGAAGTCGGTATCTTGGCTGGTGGCAATGATGACGATGACGACGATGATGACGTCATTTCAGATGCTGATGATGATGTCTTTGATTGGGGTTTACTCTGCATAGCTTCCTAGAGATATTTAGTTAACAGGAAAAAAATTATTTAAAAAATTGAAACTAATGCCAGAATCTATCATTCATTCATGCATGCACCCATGCATTCATTCATTCATACAATCATTCACTCACTCATTCAATCATTCATTCATTCATTCATTCCCCACACTACCGACTTTCTTCAGATCTTTCTCGGCTTGCACTTCGTATTTTGATTTCTTCCCTGGCAACTTTCCGATGAGCTCCAGCAATCCATCTTCATCAATTTGTTTCGTACCAAGCTCAGTTGCCTGATTGATTTCAATTCAATTCGGTGAATTCAATCAATTAATCAATCAATCAATCAACCAACCAATCAATCAACCAATCAATCAACCAACAAACCAAACAACTTATCACTCATTTAGCCAAATGCGCCAGGTAAATTAACCTTCAACCGACGCAACCAATCAGAAGCAGCCAATCACAACCAGCCGACCAATCACAACCGACCTTGGACAGCTTAGAGGCACCAGCATCCCTCCCCACGACCAGATACTTGGTGTTCCTGCTGACATTCGTCGTCACCTTCCCACCGTACTTCTCAATCAACGACTTCATCTCATCCCTATCGATGCTTTCATAGACGCCAGTTAGGACGAACACCAAGCCCTCCATACAATTTTCCTTCCCCTCGTGTCGCATAATTATAATTATTATAAGTAATTATAATTATTAACGCATAACTATTATATTATAAATAATAATAATTTACAATTATAAGTAATAAATATTAATAATTATCAGGAGTAATGAATAACACCTCGGGAATTGCCTTAGAGCCGAGGGCTCTGGGTGGCTCTCTATTTTTGAACGCCAGGTACGATGACCTCCTCTTGTCGCCGCTCTTTGCAAGGGACTGCCGTGATTGGTCGGTTGATTTGGATCAACAACAACAACAATAATAAAAACAACAACAACAACAATAATAACAACAACAACAACAATAATAACAATAAAAATAATAATAATGACCTCATCCAGATCTATAGAGGACTTGTTAGGAGTTCGGTTGCTAACAAAGCTGCTTTTATTTTTGCCTTCATCAACCCCCTCTACATCATCATCATCATCATTCATTATGACGTAATCATTATCATTGTTCCCGCTTTTATTATTGATATTATTATGATTATTCTTATTATTGCTATTCTTATTGCTATGCTGTTCTACCATCGAGTCGAGACGCTGTTTCTTTGGGTCCGGTGTGTCTTCAGCAAAGAATTTTTTCTGGAATAATAGTAATAATAACAATAACAATAATAATAATGAAAGATGATAATAATAATTAGAACGCACCTTTAAATTATTATTATTATGATTTTTAACTTTCTCTCTATCATCATCCACACTCATTTTCTTCTTCTTCAAACTATCTGAGAGCTTTTCGGCCAGACATTTTGCAGCTGTAATGACGATGATGACGACGACGATGATGGTGATGACGTTGTCAGATTGGATATTATTACGATGAAGAAGATGATGATTTGAATGAATGTGATGAAATAATAATGAAAAAAAACACAACAGAAACCTCTAGAGTTTTCGTTATAGTCATTAGCTTCATCAGCATCAAATATGTTATCAGCGACATTACTTCCACTATCATTGGCCTGGATGAAAGAATGAATGGATAGATGGATGGACAAACTTATGAAATGTATGTATGTGTGTGTGTGTGTGTGTGTGTGTGTGTGTGTGTGTGTGTGTGTGTGTGTATGTATGTATGTATGTATGTATGTATGTATGTATGTATGTATGTATGTATGTAAGTATGTATGTATGTATGATGTATGTATGTATGCAAGATGTAAAATAATCTGTACTTAAAATTCAAACCTTGTTCATAAAATGTTCACTGCGTTGAACAGGTGAACAACCAAAGAACTCAGAAACACTGATCTGTTTCCTGTCATGCTTTTCCTCTGCCTTTTTCTCAATGCTCTTTGAGGTATTCGGCGTCTTTGGTAAAACTCGTGTGAATGCCTCTTTGATTGGATTTCTGTCTGGAGGTGAAGGTTAAAATGGGGCTGTATAATATTTACAACAGTAATAATAAATAATTATTATAATAAATAAAAATCATAATAAATAATCATAATAAATAATAATAATAATAAAAACCTACCAGGTGAATGATTCGTGTTTATTCTTCTCCTCTTCTTCTTCTTCTCCTCAGATGGATCCCTCATAGATTTTGGTAATGGGTCCTCGTCCTCATCATCATCATCATCTTTAGAATGATAATAATAATAAACAATAATAATAACAATAATGATAATAATAACAACAATAGTAAGAACGGTCTTTCTAGCAATGTGAATTTTTTTTTAGAAACTTATGCAAAACATTGGGAAGGAAATTATCAAAGAAAAAAGGATGGAATAAATTATGATGATACTATACCCTTTGAATAAATTATTTTCCGATAATTAGCATCTAATTAGCATAAATTAATATTCATGAGTAGCAATGGTAAAAGCCTATACGGACCAGAACTGATGACGTTTATATGGTAATTTACATTTTTTTTCATTTTTTTTGATGGCGTAAAATCATCTTCCTCCTCTTCATCAACAACATCTGGCTATATTAATAATAATAATAATAATAATTATTATTATTATAATCATGAAAATTATGATAATAATGATGGTGATGATGATGATGAACAAAGACCAATTATTATTTATTTGCAACAATAATTAATATGATAATAAAGATCAATATAATAATTATTATTATTATCATCATCATCATCCTCATCTGATTATCACCATCATCATAAAATCTAGCCCAAAATCATTTCAACCGACACTAACTAATTTTCTTTTAGACCCAACATTAGAAACTTTTCTGCTCTCCGCGACCTTTGACCTTTTTGTTGAACTTTCGTCATTAGCCTTGACCTTGTCATCTGTACTGGCCTTGAACTTCTTATCACCCTCTTTCAACTTCGCCTCCGTTTTGTTATTATTATTAATCTTACTACTGTTGTTGTCATTTGCATTGTCCTCTCTGATTTTGGCATTGTCAGTTTTACTAGAAAGTGCTTTCACATGTTTTGATGAGGTTTTTGAAGTTTGGTTAAGGTTAGGCTCATCAACCATCAATGATGATGATGATGGTGGCTTCATTTTTTTATTCTCATCGTCACCATCATCAAATTTTTTAGATTTTTTCATTTTATTCTCATTTTCTAGTAACAAAGATGACGTCGTCTTCTTCTTTTTAATCTCTTTGAATTGGACTTCTTCGTCTACGGCTGACGTTTGAGGCTTAGAGATATTTCCATTTTTCTGTCTTTCAACTTCCTTTTGTTTTACAATCTTTCTATCACCAGCTTTATTATTGTTCTTATTATTAATGTCATTGTTATTTTTATTATTATTTGTACTAGAGCTGCCTTTGTGGGGATGATGTTGATCAGATGACCTTGTACTTTTTGGCAAAGTCAACTTGCCTGTGCCAAAAAAATTTCTTATGTCCTGAACGGATTAAAATTTACTAGGTAAATAATTTTAAAATTGTTTGTGGGTCCCATTATGATTTATTTACAAATTATAATAATCAAATGATCGAAATACATTTTATAAATTTTAATCATTTTCTTAGTTTAATTAAATTAATTTAATAATGTAATAACAAAGAATTTATTTGACTATTTGTGATTTAAATTGAATGAATAACAGGTCAATTATGAGATTCAAACAAAGAAAATTGTCATTCAAATCCATCCATCACACTTTTACCTTACTAATTTAATTATTAATTAAATTTATAATTATTATGAAATATTAATTTGACCTTTTTAAAATGAAAAATAAATGTCAAACGCCAGTACTCCTCAAAGCTTTAATTAAAAGAACAGACATCTCCGACAAATTTAATAATTTTATTTTCATAATAAATTCATTTTTTTATTTTAAAAACGAAATGTGATGTCACATGGTCAGTCAGTGGTCAGTCAGTAGTCAGTCTCACAGTCCACAATCGCATTTCAATTCAAATAGATTTGTCTTAAAAAAAATGAAATGAGAAAATTTAAACCATATTGTAGCATCCAGAACCAAAGATTCTTCTCTCTAAAATTAATATTTCTCAAATTTAATTTAATATTTATTAATTTAATATTTATTAAATTAAATATAGAAAACAAATAAACTGCACTCTACGCGGCATTTATAATTTGACGGTTTAAAAGTTATTTGTTTAAAAGCGGACTGATTTAAAAAAAAAGAATAAATGGCTTTATTTAGAATTTTACAAGATTTACTGTTGGTCATTATATACTTTATTCTTCTACATAACTTTGTGGAATTAAATCCATTTTCTTTCCAAAGTCAACTTTATGTTTGGGGTTCAATTCTTCAACGATACACGTTCCTCAATAGCTTATCCTCAATACCTTATCTTTGAGGAGATCTCTACGTGCTTTATGACGTCATTATCCGTAGTAGAGGAATTAATTCTATGTTCTTGAGACTCATATTTCCGATAAACATAGACGATTTCTCACTCATTCATAATTTTGTTAAAAACTTTACATTTATATCAAATTGAAATTTTAATTTCAGTGTATAAACACGATAAATCATTCAGTTTGTCATCCTTCTTTCCATTAACCTTTCACGTTTTCTCCATCCATTCCTTATTCTGAATACTTCATATTAGACTTGACACCTTTTCTAACAGTGTGCCTACCCTATTAAGTTCATTTTACTAAGTATTTTTACTTAAAATGATTTCGTTAGAAAAGCATTTAAGCCAGCTTTTACATCGGTTACACGCTTTTAAATTACATTGGTTACATCAATTACATAATTTTGCAATGGCTACATGATTACACGTTAACAGTTTTTACATTGCTTATATATTTTTTACAATAATTACATGGCTTTACACATTAACTACAGGTCTTTACACTGGTTAAATATTAAAATAAAAACACACACACACACTCAGACAGACTACATGGGCTGGACTGAAGAGTGTATTTCTTAAAATAATAACGTCGTAATCGTAACAGCCATTTATTTTTTTTTTTTGTTTCAATTTATTATTTATTGATTCACATTTGAATAAAATTTGCACTCGTGTTGATGCTAGTAAGACGCCCCATGTATGTATTAATAGCAGACATAGGTATCTATCTATTTCTCTATCTATTTCAATCTATAGATACCTATTTCTCTTTCGATCAGCCTGAGTTATCACAACGAACTTATAAAGATTTGAGATCTCTAGGGTTGAATTTTTTCGTATCGCCGAGAAATATACGAATTTTCGAATGTTATTAACATTCTAGTAAACAACATTTCAACTCTGTCAAATTAATTTATTGATAAAAGACTCTTTTGTAGCATTGAATTAGCTAAAATAATTAATTCTACAACTTTTGACGCAAAGTTAACTGATACCATTATGGAAAAAATGAATAAAATAAAAAAATTGCTTGTGTTATGGATCTGCCTGCACTCTATAATGATGGAGACTGAACAGTTGAAATGTTTAAAAACCGGCGAACAAGAAGAATCATGTGCTAATGGGATCAAGGATTGCTTTATTAGCAGTTTCAACAACAGAGGTAAATGTATATATTTTAATTATTCATTCATTCATTCATTCGTTCATCTGCCCATCCATTTATTTACTTTAACAAATAATCGACCACCAAAAACTTTTCCGACGAAAGATTTCGTGCAAGGTTGCGGCAAAGGCGATGGTTTACTCACGTGTCAGACCGACAGATGCAACACTGAAGAGATGGCGAACGGTTTCATAAACCTAATGAACCAACAACTAGCCGAAAAAGAAATGGCCCGTCGAGGAGCCATACATGTTCGAAAAAATCCAACAAATTGAAAAAATATCTATTTATATGCGTGATTATTTATTCGTTCACTTATTTATTGAACTATTTCGTTGGAGGAGTGAGGTACTTTGTTGAAAACGTTTGACCTGTCTGTCGTAAACACAAAATTAACTTTCGTACGTGACTAGAATGAAATCGTAATCCTGAAAGTTAAAAAATTTTGCGAATTAATTTAATTAAATCATCAACAAGTGAACTGTTTTCTGTTATTGTTAGAAAAATAATGAAAATAGAATAATACAAAGATAATATTAATATGAATAAATAGCTATAAAGAATATAGGTATGTATATGGTATGTGGTGAATGTTATTCAGTACAATGTTACTCAATCAAATAAGCACACCACGCATTAACTTTTCAAGGCGTGATTAGACTTAACAAATTTTTTTTTCACTCCAACTCATGTTTTGGCGTGATAGATGAAAAAATCTTTTAAAATAATTAATAAATTAAATTGTAGCCATAGGTTCTATACTTAAAAATTTGGATACATGTATGCGTGTATGATGGTTAATGATTAGCAATGGTGTAAACCATGACAATTTGAAAATCATTTTCATAACATGGGCAATGTTGTTTAAATGATGGACGAAAACATTTATTCATCTATAAAATATAGATCGTATATACGCAAATGAAAACAATACAAACCAAATAAAACCAGATAAGAAAATGCTCAAAAAACCCACTATACTACAAAAACCGCCAAAAAACGAAAAAATAGTTGAAGAAAAAAAAACAAATAGTGACCTAAAAAAAAATTAGGAATTCAGACTGATATCGAAATAGAGTTTCAACTTCTCACAGACGTCAACAGCAGTTACGTCGTCGATGCACTGAAATACATAGCAATCGCATATCAGTTGATCATGGCTGCCCACTTTGAATACTAAGTTGCTTTTGTCATTTGGGTCGTTGTAGTACACTATCTGGAGTTCATTAATTTTATATTTATAACCATATTAATTTTATATTGTCAAAATACTATTTATTTTAAATTTGAATGTATGATATACTTTTTATTTATAGCATAAATACCTTTTATATGATATTAATTAATTAGCTAAATGATATTTTAGAAAAGTAAGGTTTAATAAAATAGCATTGACTTGAGCAATGGCATGCAATGGAAACCTATGAATGACCACCTCCCCAGACCTATCCTTGACGACGATACCATTTATGGAAACTTTAAAATTGATCAGATCAGATTGCTTGGGATTGATGACGAGTTTGTTGTTCAGTTGGGCTTCCTCCACTCTGTCTATCAGCTGAATGTCTTTATCCCTGTCCCCATTTTGCTGCTGTAGGCTGATTTTTTCCAGTTTACCTAAGCTGTACATTGGCACATCTCTGGAAGTGTTACTGGTAGTTGTTTTTTAGTATTTAGTTAGTTATAAGTTAGTTAGTCATGGTTCAATGCATTTATTTTTATTTATAATGAATAATTAATTGATTATCATTATTTATTAAATTATAATATAATTATTGTATTATATTTCTATTATATTTTTTATTAATTACATAAGTATTATACATTAGTACTTAAGGTAACGGTTAGCGTTGTTAGTTATTATTACTTATTAGTTAAGTATTACAATTACAGACAGTTAAGTTAATAGTTTTAATTCATTAGCCTAGCGTTGGTTTTCTAACAAGGAATCCAATTCAACATTATATGTAACATTTTTAAAACACCGAACCACATCTTATTAATCATAATATCGTAAAATAATAACAAAGAAAAGCAAACCAAATTAGAATTTTGTCACTAAAATGAACTTACTCAGACATTTTTTATGAATGTTGTTTTTTGAAAAGTTAATTTCATTATCAACGCCTAACATAAGAGTTAATGGAACAGAATTGACAGCATTTTGGTGATTTTTTTAGTCAGGAACAAATTTTGTAATTTTAAAATTATTTTAAATAAAACTTTGATTAACACAGTTTTATCAAAAATATAAAACACTTGGTATTCATTTGCGTAAGAAAGTTACTAATTTATAATTACTTAGGTTAACTTTTAAATTACGTAGCGTAACCTATGTCGTTAACGATTGAATTGAAATAACTGTCAGACTCGCCATATGTCGGCTGAGCTTAAATTCTGAAAAATGAAATTAGTATTAATTTTTTTAGTTTTTATTTTCTTATTTGTTATCTCTGCTGGAAGTAAGTGTCGCAATATAGATTTTTCCCAGTTTGATCCCTGCCAGTTTCCGACCCAGTTGATTTTTCCTGGCTATGGGGAATGTGGGGTAGAATTGAAAAGTGTTGAGCTGGCTGCCAGTCAGCCTCCTGTCAAGTTTAATGATGCCGATGTTTGTAAATTTTAAATCTTCCTACTTAAATTTATTACTATTTGAAGTATAATTGTTATGTTATAATATAATAATAATAATATATTTCTATGTATATATAATTATTTATTAATTAAATTTTTTTTAAAAAGAATAATAGAAAGTATATTTTGGTGATGGTGGACCCAGATGCACCATCTGCCAACCGACCGTCAAAAAGATTTTGGAGACATTGGCTCCTGTCTGATATTCATGCATGTTTATTATTGTCTGTATTTTTAAAATTTTTCTTCTTTTATTAACTTCAGTTTCTATTATTTAAAATTTTTTAAGTTTTGATTTATTTATACTATTCACACAAACGCACGCACACACACACACACACACACACAGGGAAGTGAATTGCTATCTGGATCAATGTTAACAGGAAGTGTGTTAACAGGTATGATAATTTTTAAAGAAAAAATTGCAACAAATTTTTATAATTTTACATTTAAACATTTAATATTCTGTAAGACAGCAATTTTAACCATTTCATGATTCATTGAGTTTAAGAATTGTAACTACTACTACAGCTACTACTGCTGCTATTACTACTGCTACAGTTACTACAACTGCAACTGCTTCTATTACTACTACAAGTTATAATAAAAATTATGACAAAGATAAGAATAATTATTGTAAAATTATACTTTGATCAGCATACCAGGGCCCAATGCCGCCAGAGAGATCCGGCCTGCACAGGTATCAATTCTTCCTCTTCAGACAGCCATCCACATTCAAGGATAGGTTTGAAGTGAAGGAAGAGGATTGGGATGCTGTGGGAAGAGAAAGATGGGATCTAGATGAGTTTGTAGTGAAGTATGATTTGTGTGGACTGCTGGCGGCCTCCTATCAGTACTCAGCGTCCAGGAATTAATTTTTGTTGTCGGTTGACACTTCGGAACAAAAATTATTGCGTTACTGACCAACCAAAGCCAGTCATTTAATTTTTTTTTTCAAATTTTCCTTTGTACTATTGTTGGGGTTGTTTTGGTTTACAAATGTCTAAATCATATGAATTGCATTTATAAAAGCACTGCTGACAAAAATCTCTTTATTGTTGGAAAGATTTGGTGATTTTTGATTTTGGTGATCTTTTTTTCGTTAATTTTCCAAAAATTTTATTATTCACGATTTCGTTTCATAATGGTTATTCTCTCTTTTTTTAAAATGAACGAACGTTTCTGAATAAATTTCAAGTTACTTCAAATCGTTCATTGTTTGCTTTTTTAACAGTTTTGTTTTATTAGTTTCAATATTCAATAAAAATTGATACAGGATAATTTATTTAAATCGGTCAAAACTTTCAAAAATTTAAAATCAACTGTCTAAACAGTAGATGTTAATTTCAGAATTTACCAAGAATTTAATAATTTATTTAATTTTTGTAATATAAAGTTTAAAAAGCTTCAAAGTTTAGCTGTCGATTTTATTTCCTTCTTCAAAAGTTTTCAGGAATGTCATTTAATAAATTTATTCTATTAAAAAAGAAAATGCAAGTTATATTATCCGCTCTAGATCAATTTGAAAAAAAATTTGATGGGCTAATTTTTTTCGCGTTCTGCAAGGTTTTGCAGCATTAATACTACCACATAAAATAAAATAACGACAATTTTATCATATGTAAAAACATTAGATGATCATGTTTGGCATAGAATAAGTTTCAAGCATAGCGTTTCAGATTACAAAAGGTTCTGTCTCTTTCGATCTTTAAACCTTTCAATGAAAAAATTGTTTGTCAATTTTTATGAAATAAATAAATTATCAGATAATATAAATTAGTAATGCATTAACTTAATAAGTTTTACGGTTACGGTTATGACAAAACTGCTACTGCTGCTACTACTACTGCTGCTGCTACTACTACTATTACTAATACTACTACCGCTACTACTATTACCATTACAATTACTACACAACTTCTTACTACTAATAATAATAATAATAACAACAATACAAATAATATAAATATAATTATAATTTATGAAGTATTTTGCAAAATAGAGGAAAAATAATGTCAACCGGATTATTCCTCTTCGAGGAGTGCTAGAAACATTTTCAGGAAGGCTTCTACGAACTCATCCTTGCTCACCTTCTTGTCGCCGTCAAAGTCAAACACTTGAAGAAATTCCTATTTCAAATTTTTTTTAAATTATAGTTAATCAAAAGTTTTAGAAAAAATAAATAAAAATCATTTTTTTAATAATTCTCTTGTCGGTATATCTTATAGGTCAGCGACAGGTCTCAGCAACCATGATTACAGCGTGTGAATAGATACACGTGAATCAACGCATCCCACACACCCACATTGGATGTGATAAATAGGTGGGGATTTATTTGCAGAGAGAGAGAGAGAGAGAGAGAGAAAGAGAGAGAGAGAGAGATGAAAATATTTGTAACCTTACCTCTCTCTGCTCGTTTAGATTTTTAACTTTGCATTTGTCATTCTCGGCCAGGCTGGAGACCATCTTGTCAATTTCATCGTGAGTGAGGTAACCGCTCTTGTCCAGGTCGAACTCGTCAAACGTCTCTGAGATGACTTGCACTAATTCAACTTCTATTTCTGACATTTTTCAAAACTTCTTCTGCTGCTGCTGATTGGTAATGTTAAAATTATTTTTAAAAAAAGTTCTTTAATAGATCAACATACGAACAAAACACACGCGCACACACATCACACACACGCACCACACACAGACACCGCACATAATCAAATTTTTGTATCTGATATGTTGGGACCTCTTTGAAATCAAACCCGGATACAGAAACATCAGAACAAATCGACAATCAAAAGACAAACAGCAACAAGTGTAAGTGGATTACTCCTTATTAAGGATACAATTTTCGTGATGGGATGTTGCAATTATCTTCAAGAAATAATGCTCCAGCATCTTACATACAGGCTGTACGGTATATTTGATGAAGTTTATTCTTACATACTTATAATATTTGAGGAAAAAACAAGCAAATAATATCTATAGATCTAGTTTTGCTTGAAACTTTTAGTCAAAATGTTTTAGCGAATATTTGAAAATTCGTATCTCTTCATCATACATTATTTGATTATGCTGATTAGTTGAGATTTGGTGCTTGCCTAGACTTGTGCAAATTCGCGTTTTCAAATTTTTTTCCAATCACAATATTCATCTTCGAGGTTTCAAATTTTTAAACATTTCTTACTGAAAAACTTTTAAAATGTTTCATTGAATTAAAAACACTTCTAGGTAAGAAATTAAGGTAACGGTGTGTGGTGTGTGTGTGTGTGTGTGTGTGTTTACGTTTTGCTTATGCTATGTTAATGTATGCATCTTCAATAGAGCATGTCTACCACGTAGCTATAAATAACTCTGCTTTGGAAGAGATAAAAATGTAGATGCTGATATAACCATCACTACTCTCCGCACACACGCACACACATACACACACATACACATACATACACACACACACACACACATACAAACACACATACATCATTGCTGGCTGCTCGAAAATATCCGATCAATAACGAGTGTATAATTGAAAATTGATTCTCAGTAAGAGGACAATGCATGAATGTTAAACCCAGAAAGCAGGTGATTGAGAAGATATCATAAGATTAAAAAAAATTATTAGTATCAATCTATGTATCTATAATTTTAATAACGATCATAATAATAATAAGCCAGAATAAAAACATTATTATTATTATAACTGGGAGAGGAGGTTTAGGCCAGGATGGCACGCACCTCAGAGTTTAAGGGGTACCAATTACAGATTTGGAAGGGTGTTTTTTAGATCATCACAAAATTTTTTTGAGAAATTATACCTCTACAATCCTTCCTACAATCCGTGATTGTGATTAAACATTTTAAAAAATTTTTACTCTGGAATGAATGGCTTGAATTTATCATTTGGTTTGTGCTATAAAAAAAAAGCACCAGCCAATGAACACGACAACAAAAACATTGAGATTTTTATCTAGATTTTAATCTAAAATAATTTTATTTCATTAAAAAAAACCATTTTATTTTATTTGAAAATCATTCTACTCTATTTAAAAATCACTCTACAATGCTAAGATTTTAACAAGGAAATCTTTAAATTTTCAACATTTTGTCAACTTTAAAATACGCCAACTAACTAACTATACGTTCAAATTTTAAATAATCGCATTGTTCACTAAATTAAGTGTCACAATTGCATCACTTTATTCTACTAGGAGCAAATTTTTAAGCGTTTGAAGTACCAAATCTTGGATGATTGATAAGTTGTAATCAGTGGCGGATCTAGAAAACTTTGATCGGTGGTCAAAATTTTCAAAATGATGAACAATTTTTGAAATTTTACAAGGTCGGAGGCAACGAATTAACCAAATGTTTGCTAGTGTGGTCATAATTCCGCTTGTGACCTTTATAACCGATTCTACATCAAATTTGTAATTATAAAAAATATTTATCAACAAAAAAATTTTTTTAGTAGCTTTTAACGTCATTACAGGCTTATTAACTCAGAAATACGAACATTTCAGTTGAAATTAAACCAAAACTCTGGCAACAAAATGTCTGAATATTAACATTTTTTTATTAAAATCTAAAAACAAAACACGAAAAAAAATGATGATGACTCACCGGACAACAAAAAGGCGAGAAAAAGGGTCGGTACGAAAGTGACTTATTCCAAAATAGATAACAAGTGCGATGCATGCATGTTTATATATACTCACACATACACAAATACATACACACATACATACACACATACATACACACATACATACATACACACATACATACACACATACATACATACATACATACACACACACATACATACATACATACATACATACATACATACATACATACATACATACATACATACATACATACATACATACATACATACTTACTTACTTACATACATACATACATACATACACACACACACACACACACACACATACATACATACATACATACATACATACATGCGTTTTTAATTTATTTTTATGACGGATGTAATTTACGTAGCTTAGACAGACAGCAAAGTATCCTACGCAATCGTTCTAACTTAAGGGGTGAGCAAACTTTTTGCTGTGAGGGCCGCATTGAGAACTGTTTTAACATTGAAAGGCCGCATTTGTACTTAAATACCAAACTTTTTCGACTCGATGGAGAATCATTTTATTGTGGTACTATTTTTTTGGCCATAATGTCTGGCTGATGACCTTTTTCAACTTGGTGAACAAGGCCTCGTGGACCGCATAAAATAGATTGGCGGGCCGCGGTTAGTTTGCCACTCCCCCCCCCCCCTCCTGTTCTGACTGTCAC
>NW_008704349.1:1263945-1282203 GCF_000326865.2 Helobdella robusta | reverse complement strand
TATAATTTCGAGCGATTGTTTGAAGAGAAAACCTTTACATTAGAACGGATGAATGATTGAAGGAATTTTCAGCAGAAAGAATGAATAATAAATGAACGAGTTATGAGAAAATAAATTCATTATTTGAATGAATGAACGAACGAACGAATGAACGAACGAACGAACGAACGAACGTACGAACGTACGAACGAATGAATGAATGAATGAATGAACGTTCGATGGGAACGAGACATGAGATTAAATTTTTCAAACTCACCTACGTATCAGTCCCAACAATAAGATGATTGTTTGCCTGTAAATATCAAAAGCACACAAACAAACACACACACACACACACAAAGAACCACACACACACACACACAAAGAACCACACACACAAAGAACCACACACACAAAGAACCACACAGACACACACACACACACACACACACACACACACAAAGGACCACACACACAAAGAACCACATACACACACAAAGAACCACACACACACACAAAGAACCACACACACACAAACAAACACACACACACAAACAAACAAACAAACATACACGCAGGCACACTTATCTATAAACCTGGACGAACAATAGATACATAGCCTATATATACATACATACATGCACGTATGTATGTATAGCTATGTATTAAATTAAACACACACACATACATAAACACAAACATACACACTTTCTCTCTCTCTCTCTCTCTCTCTCACACACACACACACACACACACACATAAATACTTATATAATGTTGAAATGAAGAGATTTTTTTACTGCTTTTAATAAATATTTCTTTATTTGTGTTGCAATGATGGTGGCAGAAAAAAAAACACGCTCTAGTGAACACGAATGAATAAATGAATGAATGAACAAACGAACGAACGAATGAATGAACGAATGAATGAATAAAAAAATTTTAAACTCGATGAATACATGTATCTATTAATAAATAAAAAACGAAATAAAAATACATACTTTCTCGGTGTTTCGTTTCTCCTTTTTTATTCTTTCTTTGTTTCTCTCTTTCTGACTCTCTTTCTCTCTCTTTCTCTCTTTTTCTCTCTCTCTCTCTTTCTAATTTCTATCTAAATATAACATGATCACATGACTTTTTTTTACCTGTTCTAACCTTAATACCTGTTTTATTTGTTCAGCTCATCACTGGTAGTATGTAGGAATTTTGTTTGTATGTATGTATGTATGTATGTCTGTATGTCTGTATGTATGTATGTATGTATATGTGTATGTATGTATATGTGTATGTATGTGTGTATGTATGTATGTATGTTTGTTTGTATGTATGTATGTATATTTGAAATAACAGGCGGAAAGTGCATTCCAGTTTCAATTAGAAACAAGCACTAAACAATGCCAATGCAAATTTAATATCGATGAGTATTTTTATACATACAAACATTTGTATCGAATTTGTATACAAGCACGCACACACACGCACACTCCACACGCACGCACACACCACAGACGGACACGCACATGCGTTTTTCAGAGCAGTTACTGAACTTTAATTCGCAATAATATTGTTTCAAAATTCTCAAAAATATATACAAATCAGTATACAAATCAGTATATATATAAACAAATGGCAACATGAAAAATGCTATATAGTTAACTTGGTACAACACGGTCATGGAGAAATTCTTCTTCTTCTTCTTCTTCTTCTTCTTCTTCTTCTTCTTATTATTATTATTATTATTATTATTATTATTATTAAGGCTCCAACAATGACGATGACGATTTTCCGGTCTTTTCAACCTTTCCATTAAAAAATCGATGGAAAGTTTTTTGCCCCGTTGCTCCTCTTGTCTTTCGTTAACATTGTTATTTGGCAATTCTGTGTTTATGCGTATGTATGTATGTGTATGTGTGTGTATGCATGTGTATGTGTGTGTGTGTATACATGTATGTGTGGATGTATGTGTGTAAGTGTGTGTGTGTGTGGCAGGGAGTGTTTATGATGAAATTTCATGACGCAGGATACGCTGTTATAGTTCTATAGTTTATTGACTAGTTTAATTGTTAGTTGATCATTCGTTCGTTCGTTCATTCATTCGTTCGATCGTTCCTTCGTTCATTCGTTCGTTTGTTCATTCATTCGTTCGTTCATTCAGTCATTCATCTATTTATCCACTCACTCACACTCATCAACTCTTCAATCAATCTCTCAATTATTATTTATTACTATCATTACGTTGAAATGCTACGGCAAGCTCGCTTGTTCGTACCCGTGATGATATTTTTCATTGAAGTTGCTGATGATGTTGTCGATATTGTTGTTGCTGTTGCTGATGTTGTTGTTAATGTTATCATTGTTGTTGTTATCAATTTGTTGCTGTTGTTGTTGTCGTGGTTGTTGTTGATGTTGTTGACGTCATCGTTGTCGTCATGACTACTCGAGATAAATCAAGCATGACTAATGAACTTGTTTACGTGACATGCTACTATTTATAAAATTCGTCTCTCTAGTTCTTTTTTCTCTCTCTCTTTCCCTTTCTTTCTATCTCTCTCTCACTCTCTCTCTCTCTTTCTCTCTTTAATGGATGATCTTCAACAAACTGGCATTCACACACCTATATAAACAAACAAACAAACACACACAAATATAATCATACAAACAAACAAACTAACTAACTAACAGGCATAAACAAATGAACAAACATTTATGAACAAACGCAAACAAGCACGAAACAAACATGCAAACTTAGACAAACAAACAAACACAAGCAAACTCACACGCCTGTCGTACGTTAATTTTACCAAAACTTGACATCATTTCACTTTCTTCCTTCATCCTAACTAATCACATTCAATTAATCACTTTGCCTAATCCAGGTGCAAATAAATAGTTACCTGTGTCGTCGCTGTTGTCCTGGCTACAACGTACCTGCTTACTACGTACCTGCTTATAACAACGCGCACAGAGCAAGCCAAGCGTTCATAATTATATTGTATTCGAGGGTGACAGCTTTGAGAGGAAGCTTTTGAATGCAAAAGCCGTAGCCAGGCAATGCATTAAATCACATCGCATGATGTTAATTTAAGCTAAATTTCAAGCTATAACCTCAAATAAGCATTGTAATTACAATAAAAAAGTTTAGCTGAGATTATTTATTTTAAACAACAAGACATCCATCCAACTAACCATCTAACCAACCGACCAACCAACCAACCAACCAACCATCCAACCAGCCTACCAACCAACCGACCAGCCAACTAACCAACCAACCAGCCAACCAACCATCCAACTAACCAACCATCCATCCAACCATCCAACCAACCAACCATCCAACCAACTAACCAACCAACCAACAGCAGTACTAGCAGCAGATATCAATCAAAATGTCGCAAGCTGAATTGAAGAAAGCCCTGTCCGAATGCTTCGACCAGATCGACGAAGACAAGAGCGGTCATCTGGACAGTAAGGAGATCCTCAGTGTTTTGAAAGAGTTCAACAACTGCGGTCAATGCAAGAAGAAGAAGTCCTTAGCTGAACTGCAAAATGATGTTCAGGTTTGTGGGATGGTTCTTAGTTCATGGTTTTGTGTCGCGGGCCCCGGATTCAAATGCATGCGGATCAGTGTTTATTGTGTGGTTGCTAGAATGTGCAATTATCTAATACGCAGCATTAACATTAACTTCTACATTAACATAATGTATGCGGGTAATTACAATACGTACGTAAGTACATTAACATAATGTATGCGGGTAATTACAATACGTACGTGTGTACATTAACATAATTTATGCAATTACATCACCACCCCATCTAGGAATTCATAAAGGAGTGTGACAAAAACAACGATCAGAAGATCAGCAAGCAGGAGTTCCTCGATTTCTTCATAAAGTTGCTCTCGTAAACTACTCCCTGCTCTAACTGGTACACGCCTTTATTTCAATTCTTCATCGATAATTTTATAAAAGTTAATTTTTTAATAATATAGACGATAATTTTTGTTGTTATGCGTTAAAAATATTTAAAGATTTATTTGAATGTCTTTTTTTTGACTCCATGCTTTAAAAAGCATGTAAAATTGCATTAATTTTAGTTGCGTTTTTAACCAGATGTTAAATTTCGAATTAAGTTTTAAATATAGCCTATTACAATTGTTACTAGACTTTTAATTTTTTATTAAACATTATTTAGATTAAACATATATAAACAATGTATCTACCAACACCCATTTTAAATTTATGTAATAATGATGTGAGAGTTTAAATTTAAAATGACTAACACATGATTTTTTTTCCACCCAACTTACGCAGGTCCCTGGCGCATTTTTCTAAACCAGCCAACCAGAAAACTGAGTGACTGAAATATTAATGCAATCTTTAAAATTGTAACTATCTATCCCAAATTGATGAATTGTTATTTAGCTTCGTCGTAGTTCTTGCTGCTCATCAATAAATTTATCGTTGATGGAAACGTTTCGTTTTATTCCGTGTTGTGTTGTAAAGACCTTCACATCGTCGTTCCGAAATTTCATAATGAATGAATGAATGAATGAACGAACGATTGAATGAATGAACGAACGAAAGATTGAATGAACGAATGAATGAATGAACGAACGATTGAATGAATGAATGAACGAACGAAAAATTGAATGAACGAATGAATGAATGAATGAATGAATGAATGAATGAATGAATGAATGAACAAATATATAAATAAATGAATGAATAGACGAACTAATGAACTTAAGGAATTAAATTATACTATCAGAATAAGAGGCTCCAAACCCAAAAAATGAACTCAGTTATTTAATTTGCTTGGTAGGCAGACAACTACGAATTGACTTATGGTTTAAATTTCAAAATCTAATTTTTCAAAAAAATTTTTGTGGGGGCCTGCAGCCCTGAAGGGCCCTCTTTTTTACCCCCTCACTTAAATACTACAAACATGTGTTGTGTATATGCAAGCACATATCCGTTAATCAATGGCTTAAGATATCCGCATTCGTGATACACTCCGAGATGATAAGTGCCTGATTAATCATGATGATATATGATACGATATCACTGAGCGAGTGAGTGATAAGATAGTGTTTCTAATTTTAAAGATGGTATCAGTTTTCTTCACTTGACATGGTGATTGTTATTAAATCTACGGAAAAGGTATTAGGAAATTTGTGTATTCATATTCGATGCGCATGTAACGAGACGAAACGAAACATAACGTAACGAAATAATTTTTTAGAAGTGTAGCATAACAATGCAAATACTTTAAACACAGAGAGCTAATATTTAATTATATAAAAAAAAATTATTTATTTAGAATATTGTTCCTTATTAAGTATAATCAGCAAAACCCAAAACGAAACGAAACGAACGAAATTGTATTCGGTCATTGAAATTAAGAAACTAATAGGAAGCCAATCCAATCTATTTTAGAGTTCGTACAGATAGATTGCTGTGGGCAGTTGGTCACCTGAACAAGAGTGACAATGCACGAATAATGCGAATTAATTTAATTTTAATTCTATTATTTATGAAATTTATTAAAAATTATCAAAAAACATTCATGAAATGAAAAACAATTCAAAGCCAAAAAATTGCACAGAAGTACTCAAAACACTAATGTGAATTTTTGAAATAGGGAAAAATGATACCAGATGAACAACACAGCCGCACACTCATTGTGAACAGTTCGTTGCGTGGGTATGTATGTGTATGGAGGTTTGTATAAATGTGTGTAAATCCATGTATGCAAATGTATATGTGTTTCTGTGTGTGTGTTTGTGTGTGCGTGTGTGTGTGGTGTGTGTCTGTGTGTGAAAGACAGCACAAATCACACACCATCAATAAGTGGATGAACTAACTTTTTTAATCTGCATAAACAAAATGAATCATATAATTTAAATTTTTCCTTTCTCTTTTCTCCCTTTATCTCTCTCTCTCTCTCTCTTTTTCTTTCTCTTTATATATATATATATATATATATATATATATATATATACTATAAGGCAGGAGAAAAATATTTACATAAAGATAGATAAGCAGGTTGAAAGTACAATTTTTCGAGTACCTTTTACTAGTGAGTGTATCTAATTTTCAATATGTTTGTCTGTCTGGTTGGCTGTATAACCATCTGTATGTATGTGTATGAATGTGTGTATGAATGTATGTGTGTATGAATGTGTGTGTGTGTGTGTGTGTGTGTGTGTGTGTGTGCGTGTGTGCGTGTTTATGCATGTATGTGTCTGAAATCAACTAAACTTTTCACTCTTCATTTGTACATTTGACTATACATTCGAATTTGTCCGTTAGTGTACGTAGGTATGTACATACAAATACACACACCACGCACACAGAGACACACACACACACACGAATTCACAGACACACACACACATTCATACACTCAAAGTTAATAATACCGTGCTTGCTAGCTCTGCAATTATTACAACACTAATGCACTGAGTCAATATCAAAATCTTCACATAGCACGGAGCCTGCGTTGGTATTACTATTCGCACAAAACATACTATAAGAATTGGTTTATATAGACTATAGAGGCTTATAATTAGTAATTATAACACATATATCAAAATATATGGCACGTATATGTGCTTCATATATAATTTAATTATTCAAATATGCAGTGTCTAGATGTATTTAGGTAGAATGTTTAGATACATGAAGCTATATTCAAATCATTTTATTATAATATTTTAAATGTGAGCTGAGAAGGGTAACTTGATTTGGTTATTGTGGATATTATATAGATTGTTGTATATTTTGTGTATGTAAGTATGCGTGTATATGTGTATGTATATAGGTATATATGTATGTAGGTATGTATGCATGTACATATATAAATATATATATATATATATATATATATGTTTGTATGTGTGTGTGTATGTATGTATGTATGTTTGTATGTGTGTATGTATATGCAATCATGTTTCAACCTCATCTGCATAATAATTACATATATATCCGTGTTGTAAAAGTTCGTAAGAAGACTAGAGTGATAGCGAAGTTATCCGTGAATCGATTCGAGTAGTATTCCAGGTAATGTCACTTCTTTGTTTCCCAGTTTGATTGATTCATTTAGTAGTTATTACCTTTGTTACTTTCATTATTTTAGTTTGCCGAGATTCGTTTCAAGCAGAGTTTTCATTAGCCTCTCTGCATAGAAATCTCTTTACCTTCGGATTTGCTTCTCAAACTACATAATTTTTACTGAATTTTATCTTGTGCGAGTAGGTTATAGAAGGCTAAGTTAATTTTCAAATTAAACTTACAAACGTTTAAAATAAAAGTTCAATTAAAATTTATTAAGGAAGCGCCGATTTATAAAACTTTATCGTCTCCTGGGCCCGACTCTGTTATATTTTTTATGATAAGACATTCTCGTATTTTCGCAAAAGGCAGGTACTGGACTCTGCCAAATCTATATTACAGTATATATTATGATAAATAAAATATTCATAAATCAAAAATATAGGGTATATTATTTCATTTCAATATATATATATATATATATAAATATATATATATATATATATATATATATTATATATTTCAATAGGGTATAATAAAAAATTGCTAATTATTTATTTTCCAGTTCTTTAGCTTGCCGACAAAAGCTCAAAATGAGTGCATCTGAAGCCGATCTTAAAAAAGAGTTAGCCAATATCTTCGACTGTGTGGACATGGATGGCAGTGGCTCTGTAGACCAGCTGGAGATGATGAACCTTCTAAGAATGATGGAAGAGAATCCGAAAGTTCCTAAAAGTTTCGCCGAACTTGAGCAGGAGAGTAGGGTTAGTTTTGGAAGAAAGATTCTCTATTAATTATTCCAGTGAATCCGAGTTGAACTTTTTATACATTAATTTCTTTATGGATTTCGTAAATTGAATTATGAATTATGTGAAGTACATTCGTGAATTATGAATTATGTGAAGTGCATTTTTGAATTATGAATTACGAATTATTTATGTGCATTTGTAGAATTTTATTAAAGTCATGGATAATGACAAGGATGGCAAGATAAGCAAAAAGGAGTTTGTTGACTTTTTCTACAGAATATGCACATAAGGTTAGAGAAACTGAAATATTTTTTCCAAAACTGGCAAACAAATGATTGAAAATGAAAATAACATAAACAATGATTTCAATAATAATTTCAATAATAATAATAAAATTAATAATAAAAATAAACTTTTATTTCAGCTCTCAACCAGTTTTCATGACGCTATCCATCCACCAGCTATATTTTTGTGACAAACTTGAAATTGATGTCATGCTACTGCTTACATATGTGCATTCGTCAAAATATTCCATAACCTTTTTTACTAAAAAAAACATCTTGTGTTTTGAAATTAAATTAATTATTATAATGGTGTTATTTCTGTGATTTTGTTTGTTAACGAAACCAACCTGTTACTATTAATACTTATTTTTCATTTTCAAAATTTTCTGCTACCTGATGCTACGATGAGGAGTAACGTTGGTTGAATATTGAAAAGAGCTATAAATGAACCGGGAGATTCTGTTGATTGTATGCAATAATAAAGAAATTTCTGTGAATTTTCTATTTGTTTGACCAACTCGACTATTTTTACATTTTATGTAATGGCGTAATTGCTTATAATCTTTAGCTCGATTTAATCATGATTTCAAATAATAATTGGAATGGCAAACTGTAAAAGTGTTTTTAAAGTAATTTAAAATAAACAATAACCACATAGTTGAATAAAATTAATAAAAATAATGGTAAATTTATTTTTACACGAATTTATAACTAAATTAAGTATGAAACCTTCATGATTCAGTTTTCAAGAGTTCATAGCTTTTTTTTCACGATTTCAATGAACAATTGCAGCAACCATTAGTGATCTCACAAAGTAAAACATCATTTGACTAACCGACTGACTGTCATACTTACTTTAAATTAAATGACGTCATAATCATAAGATACTGTTAATAAAGGTTGCGACAGTGTTACGCAACTATATTTTCTATATAATTATATAGCTCATATAAGAGATGCTAGTGTATGACGCAATTAGAAAGTGTTAGCAAAATATTTATCATTAAATAACACTTTTAAATGGAAAATGTTACAAAATCAGTTGTTTTAGCTCATATTTAAATTCAAAAATAAATATTTAAGTTTATTTTGTTAATTTTCGGTAGCAAAAATTGAATATTAAAGAAAATTTTCATTCAAAATATATTATTTCAAATTTTTAATCAAATATAATTGCCTGTATACTATGAATGATTGAATATACCATAGAGTAACAAGAATAGCATTAAATTTACTAACACAAATTAACTTTTAAACACTTTAAAAGTAGACTTGTTTACATGGTTACTTGTCTCTTTAAGTTTTAAGTGGCATGTTAATTTGAAAATTTTAAATTTTTAAATGTCCGTTTACGATTGGATATTTTATTTGACGAATTTAAGTTTTCTGCAAATTTAAAAGCGTTTATTTTATTTTAATATACTGTTATTTTTAAGATTATTTTAAAATTAATTTTGTTAGTTTTATTAATTTAGATTTTAGAATTTTAATAATAATTCATTAGTCAGTCTGACTCTGACACTAACAAAGTTTTTTTCATGCCTAACTGACATCTTGTTAGTGTAGTTAGTACTTAGATCTATTAACTGATTGCCATCTTGAATTCAAGTTTGCAGTGTTTCAAGCAAAATGAAGTTCAGTGAATTTTGTGGAGGGCCATTTTGGGTTAGAGGTTTTTTTTTCTTGCTTAGGGGCCGTTCGAGTATTACGTAACACGAAAAAACGACTTTTGACCCCCTCCCCCCCCTTCGTAACACTTCCGTAACAAACGACTTACCCCCCCCCCCTGCTACGTAACAAAAAATATTTTTAATTTTTCGGTAATAAAAAACAATTGAATTTAGAGTAGAAGCAGAATTTTTTTTTTTTTTTTTTTCTGTATGTACCATGCGGTCACGAAAATGCATTGTATTCGTCGTGTTTTTTTATCAGAATGTTCATAACTGCTAAGTTTCATGGATGAAAACCACAAATTTAAAAAAATATGATCATTAACCATTTATTAACATAGATTCTATAAAAACTACACTAATATTTGTGTTTTAGAATGAAAAATTAAATTTATTAATAATGAAAAATATAAAAAACATCATTTTTTTCTGTGTTATGTAACAATTTTTGAACCCCCCTCCCCCCGTAACACTCCGTAACAAAATCTTAGACCCCCCCTCCCCCCCCCCGGAGCGTTACGTAATATTCGAATGGCCCCTTACTTATTTGATTTGCAGTCATGTCATTCATGTTGAAATTGAATTTCACTTATATTTATTTATAACTTTATCCAAGTTTTATTTTATTCTTGTTTTACTTTGATAATTATTTAATTTAATTAAAAATTTTTCAACACTAATTGACAGCTGATGCTATGATGAAAAATAATTTTTTTCTTCACAGAATTTTTCTCTAACAGTCGAGACTAACCATCCTGATCTTACAGACTGTTTTCAGGACAGCATCCTGATATGGCTGCCATGCTTCTTTCTTCTATTAGTTTCACCATTTTATTATCTTTGTTACTTAAAACGCATAAAATTACATCAGGAATTATTAAACAACAGACAAATGTCTAAATTGGACATCACTAAACTAGTAAGTTTACTTTTTGATGAATTCTCTTTGTATTGTTATAATTATTTTATTCATTTATAAATTTAAAAAAATTATTTCAACTGACTTCTACTAAATAATTATTAGCTATTTTTATGTGTTGTAAAATAATTTCATGGAATTAATAAAACCTTTTGAACGCTCAGACATTGACGATGATGTTGTTCTTAACATCTATCTCTGTACTAATACATAACATAGCGATGTACATGAGAAATGATGGTGATTCAGTTGTCACTATAAAGCCTGTTAATGTTGTTTCACCGGCAGTTCAAGCATTAACTTTCGTTGGTTTTTAATTTGTATTACCTTGTATTGTTTTGTATTGTTTTGTATAACTTTCATTCTTTAAGATATTATATTTTTTTATTGCACACACACACACACAAACACACACACACACACAAACACGCACGCACACACACACATACTCATTATTGTTAGGTTATATCATTGTTACTACTTGTTGAAGAAAGTGAAAAATTGTTAATAACCTCTGGGGTTCATTTCTTGTTTTATTTCTTCTGCACTGTATCTGGCCTCTTTAGTGTGTTGTCAATCATTTCTAGAGCCATGAGTTATGAAGTAAGATGTGCGTATGTGTGCGTGTGTGTCTCGTGTGTGTTTTGTGTGCGTGCGCGTGTGTGTGTGTGTGTGTGTGTGCGTGTGTGTCTGAGATGAATTAATGAGATAATTAAATTAAATTTTGTCAGAATGCAGCATTAGAAATGTGGCCTCTATTTAAAATAATAACGTTTGGCGTGTACTATGCACTTGAGTTCATTCTCTTGGTCATATTCTGCTTCGCCGACAAGAAGCATTACGATGCTATCTTTCGTCTGAATATCTTGGAGGAAAAAGTTATTTGTATTTTTTGATGTTTCGTTTGTTTGTTTGTTTAATTGTTTGTTTGTTTAATTGTTTGTTTGTTTAATTGTTTGTTTGTTTAATTGTTTGTTTGTTTGGCACGATGACGACGAAAGTGATGACGGTAACAATAAAAGGTTAAAGGTTTCTCTCTCTTTTCCACCTGCTTCAGAGGTCTCAGCATATGATAGGCTGGGATCTCTTTGTATTCGAACCCAGTCACTGCAGCAACAAGACCAGGCACATTTAACCATTGTGCCATATATATATAATACTAATGATGATGAGGAGGATGAATTAGAAGATGACGACGATAACAACGACCATCCAACAAAACTTTGAAATTTCAACAGAGGCAATGCCCTGAAATCAAATCATCATTCTTATCTCGGATATCCTTCGCTTGGATAACCAAGTAGGTTGACGCCAATACCCATTCATTTATTCATTCGTTCATTCATTTATTCAATCATTCATCTATTCATCTATCAATTCATTCATCTATTACACATTCATCTAGCACATTACAGAACATTCATAGTACACAGCAATACATTAGTACCTCTCAAATACGTCTTAACTACACAATGTTACATCATCCTAAAGACAAAGTTTATTTCTTGAAAAATTTTCTTCATTCTTTTCTTACTGTTGCGAAGATATCCTTGCTTATCACACGTACACACACACACACACACCCACAAACACACACATCCACAAACACACACACACAAATACACACACACACAAACACACATACATACGCACACATACATACACACACACGTACATATAGACATACATACACATATGAAAACTTCAATTATTTTTACATTTTCGTTCTTTTTTCTCCAAATTTATTTCAGCCTGGTGTATTTGGGCTACAAGAAGACGTTAACTGAATCAGATATCTGGGATTTGAATGCGCGAGATCTGACGAAGCGTAATGCTGAAAGATTCGAACGAGTTTGGATGGAGGAAGTTTTAGAGTGTGGCAGGTCTTTTGTTGTTTGTTTGTTTGTTTGTTAAGATGTGGTACGTGTTGTATTGTGTGGTGTACTGTGTTGTTTGTATTGTATTGTATTGCATGGTATTGTGTTGTATTGGGTTGTATTGTATTGTGTTGTATTGTATTGTGTTGTGTTGTATTGTATTGTATTGTATTGTATGGTATTGTGTTGTATTGTATTGTGTTGTATTGTATTGTGTTGTATTGCATTGTATTTTTAGATTTGTATGGGTGTTTCTCTCTTTTTTTGACACATTTATCACAATTCACCGGTTTTTTATTTTTAAAAAAATTCCACCAAACAAACACAGACGAAACAGAAGAACGTTACTGAAGCACCGACATCAACTACCTTCCCACGAAGCCGACGAATCGACATCATTACTATCACCATCTCGACAACGATCATCATCACCATTAATAGCGCCGCCATCATCTTCGTCATCGTCGCCATCACAGCAACAACAGCAACAACAACACACAAACTTCGACGAAATACCTAGAGTAGCCATTGCCGATGGTAAAGGCAACAAGCTAAAAAAGCCATCGTTGTTTAAAGTCGTCGTGAAGGTATTTGGCTTTAGGATACTGCAGTCGCATTTCTTTGAGTTGTGTTGTAATTTTTTGGTTCTCGCTGGCCCATTATTGCTCAGGTTGGTTGGTTCGTTTGTTTGTTTGTTCGTTTGTTCGTTCATTCGTTTGTTTGTTTGTTTGTTTGTCTGGCTGGCTGTTTGTTTGTTTGTCTGTTTTTCGTCTGTCTGACCGTTTTCTCTCAATCTGTTTGTGTGTTTGTAATGTATAAATAATTACAGGCTAAATTTATTTTTGTTTTTTTCTTTCTTGTATTATATTTAGACTTTGATAAGGTCTGTTACATTAAGCAGATGCATTAAAATAATAATGATGATGATGATTATAATGATGATGATAATAATAATAATAACAATGATATTGACCTTGGCAGTTCGTTGATGACCTTCATAGAAAGCGGCACGCACGTGTGGAAAGGTTATCTGTTGGCAGTCCTGTTCTTCGTGATGACCATTCTAGACAGCCTTCTACTGCAGCAGGTTTTCCACATTGGCATGAATGCCGGAATGAGGATGAAGGGATGTATCATAGCTCTGGTCTATAAGAAGGTTTGCTCGTTGTTGGAATGGCTGGTTGGTTGTTTGGTTGGTTGGTTGGTTGGTTGGTTTGTTGGTTGATTGGTTGGTTGGTTGGCTGGCTGGTTAGCTGACTGATTGATAAATTGGTTTCATCTAATCAATTAATTCATCTAATTTACTATTCATCTACTAGCCTATTTACCAACCAATCGAATCCAGGCACTGACGATGAGCAGCCAATCACGTAAGCGCACAACCGTGGGCGAAATTACTAACTTAATATCGGTCGATTCGCAACGTTTGCAAGATTCGATCGAATATTCGTATGCGCTGTGGTCATCCCCGCTTCAGATTTGTCTATGTCTCTACCTACTCTACGGCATTTTAGGAGTCTCGGTATTTGTCGGTATCGGTATTTTGGTACTCTTTGTACCGATTAACTGGTGGGTGACAAGTAAACAAGGATCTGTAGAGGTGGGTTTTGTTGTTGTTTGTTTGGAGGGTTTTGAGATGGCCTTGTTGTTGTTGTTCATGCGATGGTGTTGTTGTTGTTGTTGTTATTGTTGTTGTAGTTGTTATGGTTATTGGCGATTGATGTTATAAAAGGTGACTCAGATGGGCATCAAAGATGAGAGGATCAAGCTCATGAACGAGATTCTTAATGGCATTAAAGTTCGTTTTATTTCTTTGTGACTTTTTGCTTCGCTTTTTTAGACTTCGGTTGTTGAGTTTGTCAGTGTGTGTGTGTTTGTGTGTGTGTGTATGTGTGTATGTGTGTGTACGTGCATGTACGTTGATTGCAATCAAACAAATCACAAATGCATACACACATATGCACTACACCAGGTCATAAAGTTATACGCCTGGGAGCTATCATTCCAGGAGAAAGTGAATGTGATCCGAAATTTGGAGTTGAAAACTTTGAAGAAGTATTATTACTACGTGGCTGTCTCCATATTCTCGTGGTCCTGTGCCCCGGCTCTGGTGAGATGGAGTGGGAGGGAGGGGGTGTTGTATAGTTTTACCTCGTTCAAATTCTTTTTTGCTGTTGGCTGTTACATCTGCATTTTTACTGTATTATTTTTATGTGTGTGTTTGAATTTAGCATTTGATCTGTTCTGTCATAATCTTTCTCTCTCTCTCTTTCTTTCTCTCTCTCTCTTTCTTTCTTTCTCTCTCTCTCTTTCTTTCTTTCTCTCTCTCTTTCTATCTATTTATCTCTTTCTCTCTCTCACACACACACACACGTGCACATATAAACACAAAGGTCATGTTAGTTATCTTTGTCACTTACGTTTTGACCGGTGGTATGTTGGACGCCAACAAGGCTTTCACGGCCCTGTCTCTTTTCAACATTCTCAAAGAGCCCATGTTTATGTTCCCAACGATGATGTCCTACATCGTTATGGTCGGTTATTGTTATTTTTGTAACCTATAACCTTTAACCTTTATTGTTGTTTTTATTGTTATTAATAACAACAGCAGCGGTAGTAGCAGTAGTAGTAGTAGCAGCAGCAGCTGTTGCATCATCGTCGTTGTCTCCATCATCACCGTCATCTCAACATAGTCGTTCGTCTCTATGATTAATTATCGCTATATATTTATCATCGTCGTTTTCATCATCATCATCATTATCACCACCATCATCATCATCATCATCATCAACACCATCACCACCATTGTCATCATCATCATCGTCATCATCGTCATCATCATCATCATCATCGTCATCATCATCGTCAGGGTTTCGTGTCACTTCGTCGGATTGAGAAATTCCTCCAATGTGCCGATGTCAATCCGAACAACGTCATCGAATTGGAGGAAGATAAGGATGATGATAAAGGTGATGATGATAATAATAATAATATAATAATAATAATAAATGGAAACAATCTTTTATTCAGCAATAAAAAAACAATGAAAATGGCAGTAGAAATAGAATAAAATAAGGAAATAAAGTAAAAATGTCAAATGCAATAAATAGAGTATTAATCTAAGAAGCTCATCATTCGAATCGAGAGAGAGAGAGAGAGAGAGAGAGAGAGAGAGAGAGAGAGAGAGAGAGAGAGTACGACCAGAGTTAATTACCTTTAAAATTGATTCATTCCACATTTCTGTCGCAATAGCAGAGTTTATAAAGGTTATTGCAAAAATAATCATCTCAGATAATATTTATTAGCGAAAGATTAAATGCTTTAAAGAGACCTAAAGTAGATATTTCAAATGTAATAACAATAATAATAACAATAATAATAATATTATTATATTAATAATATCCGCATAATTATTTCCACACGTTACAACTCAGACAGCGTAATGATTGAGGATGGGACGTTTGCCTGGGGAGACACTGAAGACGATGTTAACATTCTTAACAAGTTAGCAGGCAGACACCCCATTATTATTAATATTATTTTATTATTGTTAATTTATTATTATTAATTTATTATTATTAATTTATTATTATTATTTTATTATTAATTTATTATTTCACCGATTTTTTTTAAAAATCAAATTCAGTATTAACCTGAAGGTGAAGAAAAAATCGCTGACTGCCATTGTAGGCCAAGTTGGGATTGGTGAGTTTAGAAGTCGTAGTAGTAGTTGTAGTAGTAGTAGTAGTAGTAGCTGTAGTAGTAGTAGTATCAGTAGTAGTAGTAGTAGTAGTAGTAGTAGTAGTAGTAGTAGTAGTAGTAGTAGTAAGTAAATTTTTTTTCAGGCAAGTCGTCCTTGCTATCAGCCATGCTGGGTGATATGGAGAAAAAAGGGGGTCTGGTTACTGTCAAGGTGATGATGACGATGATTGTGGTGATGATGATGATGATGACGATGATGATTGTAGTGATGATGATTGGGATGACGATGATGATGGCGATGATGACTGTGATGATGATTGTGATGATGAATGCGATTATGATAAAAATACAAAGATAATATCTGCTATGGCCAGGACAAATTAATATGAAAGCCATTAGTGATCAATTATTATTAAAAATATTTACGTGTGTGGGATGTTAATAATGACGAACTTTAAAAAAAAATACCAACCAACTAAATGAACAACCAATCAACCAACCATCCAACCAACCAATCAACCAACCAACCATATAACCAACCAACCAATCAACCAACCAACCAATCAACCAACCAACCAATCAACCTATCAACCTTTCAACCAACCAATCAACCTATCAACCTTTCAACCAATCAACCAACCAACCAACCAATCAATCAAAATCCTCCCAACCCACTACAATAAAAGGGGCGCATTGGTTACGTATCCCAGCAAGCATGGATTGAGAATGCAACATTGAAGGCCAACATACTCTTCGGAAAAGAGTTTGACGAGGAGAGATATAACAAAGTTATCGAAGCATGTGCACTAAGACAAGATCTCGAGATCCTGCCTGGAGGAGATATGACGGAAATTGGAGAAAGAGTTAGGTGGTTGATTGGCTGGCTGGCTGGCAGGCTGGCCGGCCGGCTGGCTGGCTGGTTAAATGGTTGACTGACTGACCGAACGACCAACCGACTGATTGATTGATTAGTTGATTGGTTAGGGTTAGGATTCATCACATTTCATCACATATACAACTGACTGATTGATTGATTAGTTGATTGGTTAATTGATTGAGAATGATTGATTAAGAATGATTGACTGATTTAATTAAGATATTTCCTCGCGAATACAACCCATTCATTCATTCATCCAATTCATTCATCCGTAACAACTCAAGGGCATAAACTTGAGCGGTGGTCAGAAGCAGCGAGTGAGTATGGCGCGCAGCATCTATCAGGACTGCGACGTCTACCTACTTGATGACCCCCTCAGCGCCGTGGATGCTCATGTGGCAAGGCACATTTTCACGAACGTCATTGGTCCTCGAGGAATGCTTAGAGATAAAGTGTGCTTGTCGTTTTGTTTGTTTGTTTGTTTGTGTATCTGTGTGTGTTTGCGTGTATCTGTGTGTGTTTGCGTGTATCTGTGTGTGTGTGTTTGTGTGTAAATGATATCTAATACCTTGTTTGTTTAATTTCGTCTGTGTATGTGTTTGTGTGTGCATTAAGCTTGATAATTATGTACTGATTTTTCCATGTTTCCTTTCAATTTCTACGATAAATAACCGAATTTTTTTCTCTAATTTGTTCTCTCTGACTTTGCAGACTCGAGTGCTTGTCACGCACGGAATCGCTTGGCTGCCGTCGTGCGACGTCGTTGTGGTAATGGCCGCCGGTGGCCTGATATCAGAGTGTGGCTCCTACAGAGATCTGCTGAGTCACAACTTAGTCTTTGCGAAATTTATCAGGGATTTTTTACAAAAGCATGAAAACGACGACGACGAGGAAGATGAGGAGGAAGATGGTGCTCGTGATGATGACGATGATGATGGTGCTCGTGATGATGATGGTGCTCGTGATGATGATGGTGCTCGTGATGATGATGGTGGTGGCGCGAGAAAAGTTAGGAGTAAAGTTAAGAGTCTTGAGTTTGATCAGCGAGATGACGACGACGACGATGTTGGGGATTGCCTGCAACTGTCTCCAACCGAGATTCCTGCTGATGTCTTTGCACGGTCTTCAGTTGAGACCAGTCGGTTTTCATATT
>NW_008704349.1:1248945-1261445 GCF_000326865.2 Helobdella robusta | reverse complement strand
GCAAACACTTCAGCCACCACAACTACCACAACTTAACTGCAACTGCAACAACTACAACTTTACTACTACTACAACAGCCACAACTTTAATACTACTACAACAGCCACTACTTAACTACTACTACAACAACTACAACTTTATTACTACTACTACAACAACCACAACTTAACTACTACTACAACAACTACAACTTAACTGCACCTACAACAACAACCACAACTCAACTGCAACTACAACTTAACCTGGGCGGCGTGATGGCTCAATGGTTAAAGGCGCCTGGTTTTGCTATTGCAATGACTGGGTTCGAATACAAAGAGATCCCCGCCTATCATATGCAATGTGTATGATGCGTGGTTTGCACGCGTATTCATATATGCTGTGTGTGTTTGTCGTTGAAACCTCTGAGGCTAACGCAAAAGAGAGAGTAACCTTTAACCTTTAACCACTTCAACTACTAACACCACCCTAGCGCTTTTACATACCGACGAACCGGCAATTGAAGAGATTGGAATCAACCACTTTATCACCGATCTACGTACATCTCAGCGAATCCATAGCGGGCACGAGTATCATAAGAGCCTTCAAAAAGCAGGAAGATTTCATCGAGAAGTGCTATCGTCTGGTCGATCACAATCTACAAATGTATTTTGCTAATATTACCTCTAATAGGTTGGTTGGTTGGTTAGCTCTTCATTGGGTTGTTTGGTTGGTTGGTCGGTTGATTGGTCAGTTGGTTGATTGGTTGGTTGGGTGTTTGGTTGGCTGGTTGGTTGGTTGATTGGGAGTTTGGTTGATTAATTGATTGTTAATACGGTTAATACAACCTTTGGTTGTTCAGTAACATTTTTAAATTATTCAATTTTTAGTCAGAATTAACCATTCAACTAACCAATCAACAAACCATTCAATCAACCAACCAACTGACCAACCAACCAACCAACCAACCAACCAACCAACTGACCAACCAATCATCCAACCAACCAACCAACCAACCAACCAACTGACCAACCAATCATCCAACCAACCAACCAACAAACCAACCAACCAACTGACCAACCGACCAACCAATCAATCAACCAACCAGGTGGTTGAACTTGTTGCTCGACTGCATGGGAGGTGTTGTCGTTCTGTCGGCTGCCATCTTTGCAGTCATGGACAGGGATGTACTCTCATCTGCATTCGTAGGGCTGTCCGTGTCTTCGGCTCTCAGTGTACGTTCTACTTTTTCTCTTACCATATCATTTTAGTAGGAACGATGAATGGATGCGTTAATGAATGAATGGATGGATGGATGGATGGATGGATGGATGGATGGATAGATGGATGGATGGATGGATGGATGGATGGATGGATTGATGGATTGATGGATTGATGGATGGATGGATGAATGGATGGGTGGATGGATGGATGGATGAATGAATAAATGAATGAATGAATGAACGAACGAATGAATGAATGAATGAACGTGTGAATGAATATTTATCGAACGAACGAATTAACGGATGAATGGAAAATGATTGAATAAGCGTGAAGATAAACAAATGAATGAACTACAAGCAAGGTGAAACGAGTGGATGAACTAACTTACTTACTTCTCTCACCCACACACACGTACACACAAACACGCACACACACACACACACACACACACACACAGATGACCGTGACCTTATCGTGGTTCATTGAGATGGGCAGTGAACTTGAAAGTGCCATTGTCTCCGTCGAACGAGTGAAAGAATATTCAGAAACCCCAACTGAGGTGATGATGATGATGGTGATGATGATGGTGATGATGATGGTAATGGTGATAGTAATTATAATGATGAAGATGATGACGATGACGAAGATGACGCTGGTGATGAAATATTGATGACCCACATTTATTTATTGACCTACATTAACTTGCCCCTTATAACCAAGGCGGATTGGAGCAAGGGCTCATTTGACCTTCCATTGACCTGGCCTAGTAAGCACGACATCATCTTTCACGACTACGGCTTGAGGTACAGATCTGGACTTGAGTTAGTTCTGAAAAACATCAACCTAGATATCAAGGCAAAAGAAAAGGTTGTTATGATAATGATGCCGGTAGACGATGTTGATGATTAAAAAATGACGACCAATTAAAACTCACTAACCACAAACTATGACCAACCAAATCACAATTAGCGTAGCAACGTCCAATTAAAACGCTCCACACAGATAGGCATAGTGGGTCGTACCGGGGCTGGAAAAAGTTCTTTGACCTTGGCATTGTTCCGATTGATCGAACCTTCGGAGGGGTGTATCAGAATCGATGGGGTTGATATTTCCTCTATTGGTCTGCATCAGCTGAGGTCAAAACTCACCATTTTACCGCAGGTTTGTCTCGGTGTGGTTTAGGGTTTTTTTTCAGGAGGTTTGTTTAAATATAGAACGCATTTTTTATATTGGTTCTTCCGTCTTTTCCACAGGATCCAGTGATATTTTCAGGCAGTCTTCGATTCAACCTGGATCCAACCAATCACCACACAGACGAGCAGATATGGACAGCTCTCGACCACGCCCACCTAAAAACATTTGTGGCCAGTCTGTCCGGAACACTGGATAATGAGTGTGGAGAGGGGGGTAGCAATCTGAGGTCTTTCCTTCAATTTATTATTCATTATTAGTTGGTTTCTGACTACTATATCTTCTATCTTTCTCTTTATTTATTTTTCATTTTTTGTAACTTTTTCTGTCTCTCACTCTCTCTCTCTCTCTTCTCTCTCTCTTTCTATTTTTTTCATATGTGTCTGTTGATAATTTAACTATTTAATTTTGTGTTCTCTCTCTTATTGACTCATTCTTTTTACTAAATTTTTTCTCTCTCTCTCTCTTTCTCTCTCTCTCTCTCTCTTTCTATCTATCTCTTTTATATGTGTCTGTTGATAATTTAACTATTTAATTTTGTATTCTCTCTCTTATTCATTCATTCTTTCTACTAAATTCTCTCTCTCTCTCTCTCTCTCCTACTCAGTGTCGGTCAGCGACAGTTGCTATGTTTAGGAAGGGCCCTACTACACAAAACTGGAGTCTTAGTGCTAGATGAAGCTACTGCTGGTATGTTGTCAGAGTTGTGTTTGTTTGCTTGTTTGTATATGTATTTGTTTGTATTTTTTGAATTTTGGATGAATTTTGAACGGTTTGGCCGCATTTGAATTTCTCTATATTTTTCTCTTATTTTGGTGATTTGTTCGATGTTATATTGTTAATTTTGGTATTAATTGTATGTATGTATATATGTGGTTTTGTATGTTTGTATATATGTGTGGTTTCGTGTTTGTTTGTATATATGTTTGTTTGTATATATGTTTGTTTGTATGCTTGTATATGTGTGGTTGCATGTTTGTTTGTATATGTGTTTGTTTGTTTGTATGTTTGTATATGTGTGGTTGAATGTTTGTTTGTATATGTGTTTGCATGTTTGTATATATGCGGTTGCATGCTTGTTTGTTTTTGTTTGTATGTATATGTGTTTGTTCGTATGTTTGTATATATGTGGTTGCATGTTTGTTTGTTTGTTTGTTTGTTTGTTTGTACATACACTGATGCATGTGCGTATGTTTTGATATTTGTGTGTATGCTGTTGTATGGATAAACTGGAGTAAACTGAAATTTTCGTTGCAAACAAATTTCTAAATGTAAACAAAACAAGCTGTCGACCTTGAGACAGACAAGATCATCCAAGAAACGATACGAACCCAGTTCGATGACTGCACGGTTCTTACCATAGCCCATAGGATAAATACAATACTCAATTGTGATAGGTCAGTGGGAGGAGCTTGAATTATTATTATCAGTTCTATTTATACCGATTTTATTCGATTAGTTTTGATTAATTTCGGTTAAGTCTGATTAATCTCTATTGATTTAGACTGGTTAAGATTCGATTATTTCAATTCTTGTGATTTCGTTTAAATTATTTCTATTTAGTTGATTCGATTTTGCGATTTCGATAAATTGATTTCGATTGAGCTTTTTTTTTTAAATATACAGAGTGCTAGTGATGGATGGAGGCAGAGTTGCCGAGTTCGATTCCCCAGAGAGTCTACTGGACAATAAGCAGTCGTTGTTCTACGCACTGGCAAAAGATGCCAATGTTGTCTCGTGATTTCGGGAGATTTCTAACTTTGAAGTTGACGAAAAAGATGAAGACGATGATAAAGATGGTGATGAAGAAGATGATGAAGAAGATGACAAAGAAGAATATGAAAATGATAATGATGATGAAACCGATAATATTATAGACAATGACGACTTTGTTGATGACGACGGCGGCGGCCAATGAAATGACACATCCAACTAACGATATTTATAATTTCTTTTTTCTAATCACAATTCATGTGTGTGTGTGTGTGCGCGTGTGTGCGTATGTTTATAAGCAAATTTTGGAAATTTTATGTAGGAAAAAACGCTTTTTAACTATTAAATTGCCAACAAGTCAAGCTGAATTTTATATATTTAGCTTATGATATAAGTCGTTACAATATTTATACATATATATAGATGTGATATGGTGTGAATTGGTGTGTAAATGTGAATTGATATTCTGGGACGAAGTTTTCAGCTATGCAAATTTCATTGAATATTTTTTGTCCACTTAGCATTAATTAACTTTTGGTGGACAATTCCCAACAATTCTATATCTTTGAGTGTATTTTCAAAAAGTTAATTAATGCCAAGGGGGCAAAAATATTCGCTGTATATGTATAGCTTGTGTTGTACGGTGTGTGTGTGTATGCGTGTGTGTGAAGTGTATGTGTGTGTGTGTGTGTGTGTGTGTGTGTGTGTGTGTGTGTGTGTGTGTGTGTGTGTGTGTGTGTGTGTGTGTGTGTGTGTGTGTGTGTGTGTGTGTGTGTGTGTGTGTGTGTGTGTGAATGAATGTTTGGAATGTTCCTAGGCTAGCTGGGAATTAACGTACCTATTATTTATTAATTAATTTTGGCTTTTCTTATGACTGTTTGAATGAGAGGACCCAATACCGTTATTGTTGACACTGGCTTGAATTTGGTTTTGACTTAAATAAATACAACTACTACAACTATTACTACTACTATTACTACTGCTGCTGCTGCTACTGCTGCTGCTTCTACTACTACTGCTACTTTTACTACTATTACAATTTTACTACCAATAACTGTAGTGTTATTTTTAGTAGTAGTAGTATTGCTACTAATAAAATAACAATATCAATTCTATTACTACAACTGCTAATATTACTACTGCTGCTACTACTACTACTACTACTACTACTACTACTACTACTACTACTACTACTACTACTACTACTACTACTACTACTACTAATAATAATAATAATAATAATAATAATAGCAATAAATTTTATTGTTGTTTTGAAGTATTTTCTCGGTTGAGTTAACATGAGAGGGAAAATCGCGCAGGGAATTAACGCTATTTTTATTTCTTCACGATTCTTCACGAGTGTGTACCTACTTTTGCTGCTACTACTACTGCAGCTGCTGCTACTGCCACTGCAGCTACTGCATATGGCTGTTACTACAGCTTCCGCCACAACTATTACTATCGCTATACTATATGTATATTTCTAGTTATTATTATTGTCTATAGTTATGTATACACTCTCTTTGTCTGTATAAAAATCCGTGGAATTTTTTCAATTGCTCAGAATCGGCAAGATCACACTGAGATACTGAAAAATAATTAGAAGTTAGTAAAATTTTTCTACTGTTGCCACGTCTGCTACTGCTGTAGTTGTAGCAATTACTACCACTACTACTACTACTACAACTACTACCACTACTACTATTACTGCTGATGTTGCTGCTACTACTTCTGCTGATACCATTACGATTACTACTTCTACTACTACTATTTAATGTTATTAAAATAAATAAGTTTGTTTTCTTAGTTTTTCAAAACTTTCAATTTTTTTACATATTAAGAGATCAAAATGAAAAACAATTAAAAAATGATTTTTATGCAGAATTAAACTTTAATAGCTTGCAGATAGTATTCATGCGAATATATTCTAAACTATCACCCTTATAAAAACAGGCGTATACGAGAAGAATTCATCCGAAGACATAAAACAAAAATAACCACACAACAAACCAAAAGATAATTCATTTTTTCCGTAGAAAAATCCAAGATGGCAAAGCTCACTTTCCTATCCTTAGTTTTACCCCTTTTCTTCCTTTCCTTGGGGCACGGAGTGCAAGCCGTGAAATGTTACTTGTGCGATTCAGCGACAAATCCTGACTGTGGTGTGCCCTTCAATGCGGCTAAGGTTGCTACGTGCACCGGGACATTTTGCTGGAAAAATGAAAGTTGGACAGGTGATTTTTTAAATTTTTCTTTATATTATTCAATTGTTATTGTTATTATTATTATAATTATTATTATTATCATTGCATATGCTCGTTTTTATTCTTCTTATAAATTTTTTTAATATTATTTGTTTTGTCTCTTCTTTAAATTTATAAAAAAAACCTTAAAATTAAGAAATACTTCCAAAAATTGCATACATACGTACTTACATACACACACGCACGCACACAAAACACACGCACACACACACGCACATAAATACACAACCAATAGGCTCATCACAGATACCAGTACCAGCAAACACCGTGATGACAGCCGTCAGATTGTGCGTAGGTGAGTGGCTGGGTTCATCAATGTCGCTATCGTCAAAAAGTGGAAGCTATTGGTCGAAGACGTGCAACAACTCTGACTTGTGTAACGGTCCAATGGAGTTAGCCCCAGCTCCTGGTTTGTCTGTTTAAATTTTGTATGAATTGATGTACGGATGGATGGATGGATAAATGAATGAATGAATGAATGAATGAATGAATGAATGAATGATGAATGAATGAATGAATGAATGAATGAATGAATGAATGAATGAAAAATATTTGTAAGGTTCTGGTGTAGCTGATGGTAAAGTCACCTGCTATGCATGCAGTAATGATGGCTGCAAAGTCCCGCTGAATAACATGACGACATGCCTCGGCCTCAGTTGTTACAAGGAAGTTGTCCAGAATAATGGTTTGTTGATGTTCTTATTACCTCACATTACTTTTTTATGTCTATTCTTGCTGCTGCTGCTGCCACTGCTGCTGCTGCTGCAGCTAATACCACCGATGATACGACTACAAAAATAAAAACGTTTTAAATTATAACTATTATAGAAACAAATAATTTTTGCTGTCTTTCTGATGGAAGCTTACTTTCAATTTTAGCTGAGATTTTTAGTCATTTGTAAACCTATGCAGATCTAATTTCAACTGAACCAAATTCGCCACACAAAAATTAGACGTTAAACTTAAACGAGCGAGTATTCAACATCATTTTCTCCTCTCGCAGTCGTAAACAGAACATGCTTGGCAACACTCTACAGCGACTCATCAGTCTCTCAAACGATAAACGGCATGCAAAACTCACAGGTTATATGCTCCAAGGAATTATGTAATGAAGCTAGTTCTGTTACTACCGCTGCTACTTTTGTGGCTGTTGTGGTTGCCGCAACCGCTATGTTCCGTTTTTCATTTTGAAAATTAGGACATATTTTGAATAAAGCTTAGCTAAAAATTTGAATTGAAAATACTTTAATTTCAAAGTTTTAAATCCTTATTATCCTTTTTTTTAGAATTCTGGTTTATGCTATCTTTCCAATTTTTTTTATTCACTTTTTGTTCTAGCTTTAAATAATAAAAGTACTTTATTCTGCGGTGTCGTGTTGTCACTCATAAAATACTATCAATTCATTCTTGAGATATTCTTACGAGCAGAGAGAGATTAAAACATTTTAACCGAATATTCGACCGAAGTGAACCACCCCCGATTCGGACATTAAACACTTTCAAAATGCTCATCGCGACATCTCCAGCTTTTTTTGGCAAACGGACAGCAGTTTTGAATTTGATTAAAAGGTGAGATTCACTAATTCTGATCCGTCCCCGACACATACACACACATACAAATATACACATACACATACAACTTCGGTTGTAATTGAAGAAAATGTACGTACACCGTTGTGTCAGTAGGTAGTTGTACAGTTTCGTGTATGAAGAGAACTTTGTGACAGACAATATACAGACACACGCACACACGCAGAGAACTTTGTGACAGACACACAGACACGCACACGCACACACACATACATTCACAAACATACACACATATATATTCATTTATATTTATAGACACAACTGTTTAATAAATATGGTTTAATTTAACCCAAATACGAAATGTTGAATCTATTGGCAAAAAACTAATCAACGCAAAATGGGCAAAAATATCTAATGAAATTTATTTATGTATATATTTATGTATTTGATGGCGTGTCAATATCTAGTCGTCACTTGAATCTAAAAATTGACATAAAAAGAGTCTTACATCAGTGTTAACATAAAATGAGTAAACTTTATAACGACGAAGATGACGAAAACCATGACAAAGAAGAAGATGGTTATGAGTAGGACGGATGATGATGACGATGACGATGATTAGTATGATGATGATGTTAAATGATAACAGGTACATGAAATAGGGTTAACGATTTGTTTATAGTATTCAGAATAAATTATTTAATTGCCATGTCATGGGCTTTTTGAATGGAGTTGATGAAATATTGAACAATCAACAACATTCGTAAATAGTTATATATTAGTTAATTAATTAATTAATTAATTAATTAAATTTACTCAATTGATTGAATAATTAATTTGTTAATTAAATTTTATAAACCAAAAACCTACCCATAGGTTCGTCACAGTCAATTGAAAATGATTAAATTAGTTGAATTAATACACGAATAAATGATAATAGAAAGACAGAACGACTGAATGAATGAATGAATGAACGAACGAACGAACGTACGAATGATTGAATGATTGATTGAATGAATGAACTAATTATTAAATAAACATCATATTTTTTGAACAAGTATTTGAACTATGTGCCTTACCTTATCTAAGAAAGGATTTGTATTGATAGCTGTCGGTTCAGGTAGACTCGCCTGTATTCGGTTCACCTGCACATCTTTTATCATACAGATCAATAGGGTGGCCATTTTCAAATATTTTTTCACTCAACTTTTCAAGTGTTTTGTTTGGCGTCAAAGGTAGTTTTCTTTCGGCAAGCAGGCAACACGTTTGGATTTGAACGAAGGTAAGATTCGCGAATTTTTGGTAGCCGCCAACATACGCAAACAGAAACGGCGGTTACAATCGAGCTAATGTGTACACTTCTGTGTCAGTAGATGGTTATACAGTTTACTAAATGGTTATACAGTTTACTAAATAAAGAAAACTTAGTGACAGCCTTGAAAACAAGTTAAGCATAAATGGAAACCAGGAAAATTTTAATTAAGAGGAATGTTTTAAAACTAAATGTTATCTTGTAGGTACGACTGTAAAATATTCTCTCAAACTATTAACAACACAAAAATTGAAATTAGCAGTCTATTAGGCAGAAAAATCTTCATTTAAATACCATAAAATTACACAAAAACCCAATTTGTCACTATAGAAAATATCAAATCAATAAATTTTTTCACTTCAGACACAGTCTGATAAAAAAGAAAATTCTTTTTTGATTCATGAATCACACCCATAGACATCAGGTGATATAGGCCTCTGCACAGTATCATCACAAATTCCTCGGGGGGTTGTTCGCGGTCTCCTTGTTCCGCCAGGCAAATTCCTCTCTACATATTCAGATCCTGAAATGTTTTAGTAAAAAAAATTCTTCATCTAGTTTTTTTTTTCTCCTCTACTAAATCCATTCAACGAATGCAAAAAATGGTATGGACTGCGGATGTAATGTTAATATAATTACAATTTGGATGAAATTGGGATGGAACTGCCTTCTTACTTACTTGGCCTGCAGCTTGGTTCTTCACTTACCTGGCTAGGTATGGCACAGTAATTGCCGTCACTGCACAAGACACTCTTTTAGATCAAACAATTGAAAATTAGCCTTAAAAAACTAAATATTTTTTAAACAAGCAAAAATATTTTGTTATATGGTATAAAGGTTTATGCAATGGTTATGTGCCATTACTATCTTGATGACATTTCAGATGATGAAAGTGACGAGAAAACTGAAGAAAGTACGATTTTTAAAGAGTAATAGTAAAAAAAATTTAACAGTTTAACATCTTTGCACGCCCCACTTACTCCGCACCAGCACTTTGCCAGCGGGTTCCTCTCGTGATCTTCAGTACATTCGAGAACTTTTGAAATTTGGAAAAATTAAATATGGTTTATTGATGAATTGTTTGTTTAAAAACTAGCAAAAGACGGTATATTATTGAATAATAACTTGCGATTGAGTTTGAAACTGTTAAATTAAGCTTATTGATTGAAAAAATATTATATTTCATTTATTTTTGAAATGAATTGAAAAACTCTGGAAATTAATCGTTGCCATTGTCGGTTTAGTTAGTCTTAAGTCAGGTTTTGAAAAAACACAATTTATAATGATAAATATACGACAAAATAAGTAATACTTCGTAATTAATATTTATATTACAATTTAAAACAGATAATTAATTAATTTAACAATTAATTAATTAATTAATTCTATATATGATTCTCACGTTTGCAGACAGCCTCACCCATAAAGACGATGCCAAAAATGGCACATAACAAAATTAGCTTGTTCATCCCTCAGAGAGTTAATTTCGAAATAACTCGCTACAAAAAACAATGGAAACACATATCTATAATTTTGTATATATGACACACACACACAAGCAAACAAAGGTACACACATAAAAATATGTATACCAACATAAATATATATATATATAATATATATATATATATATAATATATATATATATATATATATATATATATATATATACACTTATCTAATTATAGTTGCATGTGTCGCATAGATTCTCATACCATGCATTTATTTGTTTGTTGCGCATCAAAGTACACAACACACACACACACCACACACACATACACACACACACACACACACAAGAACAAACGCTCACAAACATTCATCCATCCGGTTCAATGTTGTATTAAGTTATGCTATGTAATAATTTACATTAAGACAATTTCAAGTCAAACAAGTGTTCTAAATTAATGTTAACATAAAACCATGAAGATGATGACAAAGAAGAAGATGGTTCTGAGTACATGGATGACGATGACGATGATGTTAAATGCTAACAGGTACATGAGCTATAGTTAAAGATTTGTTCGTAGAATAAATAAATTAAATTATTTCATACCATCGTCAGGTGCTTTTGAATGGAAACGATGGAATATTTAACAATCAACAACATTCGTAAATAAAACATTATTCAGTTCGTTTACTAAGTAATTCGTTCTTTCATTTATTCATTCATATTCACTCATTCATTCATTCATTCGTTCATTCATAACTCATCAAAATTATCATTTATATATATATATATATATATATATATATATATATATACGTGTATGTATTAGTGCGATACAGATAGTATATGTTTATATAGTTTGATTAATTCATAATTAAAGTTTGATTTTGCTAAAAAAAATATTTCTCGCTATGTCATCTTACCTTATGTTTTTTTCCATTTTTTTTGGTATTTTGAATTCAAAAATCTTTCGGATAAGAAGTTTAAAACATTAATCTATATGAATTCGTGTCTTCATAGTACGAAGCTGGAGTCCTCAAAAGAGTAATTATTATTTTTACCGTCATTCAACTCTTTAGACCACTGCTAATAGTAGTAGTAGTGGTGGTAGTAGAAGTAGTAGCAGTGGCAGCGATAGTAGTACTAGAAGTAGTAGTAGTGATAGTAAAAGTAGTATTAGAAGTAGTGGTAGTGCTACCAATGGTGAAACATGAATTAAATAGCGTTGGTTTGAAAAATTTTTCAAGTGTAGTTATGATATGTGTAAATAATTAATCGAGGCACGTGAACAGCGCCACGAAAATTGAATTAAAAAAGTGAAATTGTACGGGTTGTGCTGTAATTCGTTTAATAGTACGTTTGCTCTGAATTTTATTTAGTTGGTTTTGTAAACTAAAGAAGGTTAAAGGTCCATTACACGTTTGCTAAAACTAGTAGCACATGAAAGTGAATATCAGGCGTTCTGCAGTTTATTGCGGGCCAACCCATTGAACTCAACGAAACGAAGGGAAGATTAATTTTCTGGCAAGTTTTCTTCTCATATTTCCTAATTTAAATTCAAATCATTCGAAACATCGACGCTTTGGAATAAATTAAGTTAGTTAACTTTTCAAATTTATTCAACCAGAAAATTTTAAAACAATAACATTAAACAAGTTGATAGTTGCTCTCATGTCATGCTATTTATATATTTAGGTTTATATTCGCATATGTATGCATTTAATTCATTGTCCTATTATTTGAAAAGATTATTAACTTTTAAATGTCCGCATATTTATCAGCAATTTGAATATACAATTTCAAATTTGAGAGGTTTTTCAATTCGAGAAAATCAAAAGAT
>NW_008704349.1:1223945-1243945 GCF_000326865.2 Helobdella robusta | reverse complement strand
CGTGTGTGGCGTGTGTGGTTGCGTCGTGTGTGGCGTGTGTGGTTGCGTCGTGTGTGGCGTGTGTGGCTGCGTCTTCTGTGGCGAACGTGTGGCGTGTGTATATAATTGAGTTTTGCCGTTAGCGTGTGTATTGCCTGCGATGTACAACAAGTATACTAACAAATTCATACAAATATACAAGCCAATTCATACAAACATGCGAATACACAGACATACAAACAATAAGCAAACAAACATACATAAAAACGTATAAACAGATATACAAGCAGACTCACCTCTACAATCTCCCTGTGCAAAAACTTTTGCGTAACCATTTCGGCACTCGCACTCAGATATGTTGGCGTATGCGAAACTATGCGTTACACATTTGTCCGAACCGCAAGCACCATTGTTCACCGCACAATCTTTGATGGTGAGGAAGATAACGACGATGACGATGTTGATGGAACTTATGATTTTTTTACAATTCTCTTTCGGAGGTTTCAACAAAAAACACGCCAATACTCGCGAATCAACGAGTCACACACACTTTGTATTTGAAACCGGTAACCACAAAAACAAAGGCAGACGTCTTAACCATTTCACCATCGAGGTGCCCCATAGTAATAATAACAATAACAACCAAAAAATGATAAATATTTTGAATCGAAACCTCTCTCTTTGCACATTCGGCCGGTCCAACCAGGCTCGCATTCTTGGCATTCGTTCAGTCCATCAAATTTGGTACCATTCAAGCAATGGTACCTTTCGTAAGGGTTCATTTCTAGACCGTATATATATCCAGCTAATTTCGTGGTTGTTGTTGTTTTCGTTGGTGATGGTGTTGTTGTTGTTATTGTTGTTGAAGTTGTTTTTGTCTTGTTGTTGTCGTTGTTGTTGTAGTTGTTTGGTGTTGTTGTTGTCGTTGTTGTTGTTATTGTTGTTGTCGTCGTCGTTGTTGTTGTTGTTTGGTGTTTTTGTTGTTTGGTGTTGTTGTTGTCGTTGTTTTTGTTGTCGTTGTTGTTTGGTGGTGTTGATTTGTGATAAAAGTTTCATTTAATTAAATTTGGAATAACAAAGGGTTAAAATTTACTCAAAGCTAACTGAGGAAAAGATTCACGTAGCGGCTCGCCACCGACCCCCCACAATTGTTAGATTGCTCCGTGGCACACTTGACGTTGCAGTGACTCTCGCTAACTTTCTCCAGAGTGTCATAAGTATTGCCACACTGGCAGGTTAAACTCTAGAAAGGGGGTGGGGTGAAAGTTTGTTGGGGTGTTGCTTTGGGTGGGAGATTACCCCCATTTAATCGGGTGTCATCGTCATCATTGTTATTATCATTGTCATCATTCTGTCTGTGTAAAAGTGTGTGGTATTTTTTTAGAGATCAATATGCCACATTGTCATCAACACAGTCGTCATCATCGCCTAAATCATCCTTCAGTCATCTTCACCAAAATCATCATCCCATACCACCATTTTCATCATTATCATCATAAGCAACGAGAGTAGCCGGAGCGGTAGCAGCAGCAGCTAACATTAATAGAAGCGTACAGAAAGTTGGATTTGAAGCAGTGGGCAATGCATCTTCTGCAAGAGGATTCTCCATCTGAAATTAGCATCAGGTTCTCGTTAATCTCCGGAGTCATCTTCTCCCGGAAGCAACCCATTTCCGGTTGCGTCGTTACTGCCATCTCGCTTACTTTAAATTTAAATTTTCAATTATTATCATCTTAATCATTCTTAAATCAAAGTTTTCAATTATTATCATCTTTATCATTGATTTCATTGTCATCCATCGCCAACAGTGATCGTAAAAGTAGTTGTGTAGTAACGGTAGTAGCAGTAGCAGCAGCAGCAGCAAAAGCGACATCAGTAGCAGTAGTAGTAGTGACAGTAGTATTGGTAGCGGCAACATCAACAACAATAATAGTACTGTTATTTGCATTATTTTCATTTCAAAAATATCAAGAACAAAAAAAATTATCCGTACCTTCAAATACGGTGAAGAAATCGCGGACGATGCATCTCTTATCGTTGGTGCAGTTAACGAGGCAGTTAATACTGGACACGGGATACCCAACAACACTTCCACATATGCAGTCGTCAAAATTTTCCTACACGCATAAGTGAAAAATGCACTTATGTTAATATCTACTTCTGAAATTTTACGCTATATAAATTTGTTTGTTACCGAAAAATGGTGAATTTAAGAAGGATTAAAGAGTTAATTGCCAATAACGGTTTACAGACTTCTATCGATATATATCAACTGAAAGCTATAAATGTATAGATATACATTTTCTAAATTAATACAACGAGTTTGGCAAGAGAATGCCGATGATTTGAATGGAAAAAATTTGATAGGAAATCATCACCAAAAGCGCCTCACCACATTCATGGTGGCAAACGGCAGATTGGCATTGCGGCAGAGTGCAATGCATTTTCCCATGTGCTGGTTGGGGAAGGTTTTCTCGCCTCTGAAGTTTCTGAAACATCCGAAATACTTTTTCCTTATCGGGTCTCAAATTAGGTGGAAAGTTTTTTGGTTTTGGTTATAAAAAAAACGAAAAATTATTTCTTAATTAATTAATTTAATTAATTCTTCTCACCATTCGCATAAACCTCAACCTCTTTAAACCCAAGACCGCTGTTATTTTTCAGATCTGACTGCTGAATGATGACGAATCTCGAATGGAAGGAGTCATCTTCACACGTCACTCTCATGGGCATGCCTTTTACGAGGGCCGCAGATTTCCAATGTCCACACATTCTGTAGTTGTTTCTGACTGTTGTGTTCACTTGTGGATCAAACTTGTTTGTCAGACCGACTACAAAGTAATCCATGTCACTGACTGGGGTAGGATTGGAGGAAGTATGTGGAGAAAGTATGGGGAAGGAATGCATTTTTTGTCAAGTTGTTAGTTTTGATGAAAAAACTTCATGAATAACCAAATAAAATAGAGCTTTTCCAAAGTTTTCAATAGCAAAACTGAACGAATATCAAGACAAATTTTATTATATTCATTAACTTTTTTAATAGACTAGAAATTCTTTAAAAAAATTAAAACACTTAAACTAGAAACCAACCACAGCAGTCAGTTCTTCCATAGAGAACCACATAGACAATCATATGCTCTCTCAGGAGATCAATAGCGAACCAGTTTTTATATGGAGGCGACTCCAGTCCCTGCAAGCAATAAATGTTATCGGGTGTGAAATTTCCATCAACACATATTTTGGGATCGTACATGTCGCCTGGCCTTGCTGTGCTGAAATACACTGGCTTGTTTAGAGCTAGGTTCTTTGTGTAAATTGGTTTTCCTATGGGAATTGGGATTTGTTTGAAGTTGGTGAAACAATTTTTTGCATAAATTAGATTATGTAATTTATTGGTTTTGGATTTGTTTCTTGAAATCAAACCACGCACACACACACACACACACACACACACACACATACCCAACTAACAAACCAACTACCTAACTAACCGTCAGTGTAAACCTCTAGTTCAGTAAAGCCCATGCTACTTTTACCGACATCCTGCTGCAATATAACAAATCTTGAGAAAGCATTGGGATTCAAGCAGTCAATACGCATGGCTCTGAACGGTGGGAAGGCTTTTGTAGGCCACTGACCGCACAGTTGGTAGCGATTTCGAATGGTTTTGTTGATGGTCGGATCAAAAGTGTTCGTCGTGCCGATGATGAAGTGGTCCATCCGCTCCTCTGGTGCGTAGGAAAGTTTTTGGACCCAATGATTTCGAGGATTAGTTGGAAAATAAACAACTAAAAGCCATCATTAAGAGAAATGTTCTAGTGCTGATACTATCAATATGAAACTATTAATTATATTTTTACGAACAATTTTTAAAACAATATTTTATTTATTTACATAATTTAGTAGGAAATATTAAAAAAAACACGAACGGAAGATAAAATAATCATGTTAGCAGTATCAACATTAAAACGTAATAAATGAACAAATAAATTTAACCTTACGACCGTATAACAACAACTTCAAAGCAATAGCAAAAACAAAAACAACGAGCCACTATCAGCACCACCAACCACAAAAACCCACCAACCACCACCACAACCCAAACAAACTAACCACAGTCCGGACACTCTCTGTTAAAAAGATGAATATACTTCACCTGATAACTATGTATCAGATCTATGACGAACCAGTTCATTTCTGTGTCATTTTCGGCTATGTGTACGTAGTCCGTGCGTCCTTTTCGGCCATCCACGCCCCGCCAGGGTCCCGCCTCCACTTCTCTGGGGTACTCCGTACTGACGAAAGCCGCTTTTTTCCAGGCCACATTTACAAAAGGGCTCTCAACCTCAACAACCATTAGCACTGCTACTGTTAAAAGTGGTTGGTTTTGAATTTATTTTAAATTTTAAAAAAAATTGTGTCATTACGATTTTGATAGCATTGATGGCTATGTTTATGTAGGTATGTTTAGTTTATGTTTGTTTAGTTTTAGTTTAATTCAAGAAGACAGAAAAATGTATGCAATTTTTCTAGTTTTACATCTGTTGAGTCAAATAAAAATAATAGTAGGTATAAAGTTCATAGAATGAGATTATCTAAAGACTTATTAAAGACTTTTAAAGACTATTTCTCAAATAGAGAAATAGTCTTCAAAAGACCACGATGATTATTTCTTCACTTACCGCAGGAATAGACTACTGCTAACATGATTATTATATCTCCCGTTCGAGTTTTTTTTTTTAATATTTCCTTTTAAATTATGTAAATAAATAAAATATTGTTATAAAAATTGTTCGTAAAAATGTAATTAAAAGTTTGATATTGATAGTATCAGCACTAGATTATCTCTTTTTATTAAAATAGAAGAAGAAAAATTATGATCAAGCAATCTTTTTCAAACTCTGAATATAAAATCTTTCATTAAAACAAGTCAGCCATTTATCAAAGAAAGAGACAGCCATTTGCAATCAGCAAGTTTAAAATCAGGACAAAATTCTTGGCACATAGAGTCTATTAAACGCATGTAGACGATTGAACGATTTATTTATTTATTCTAAATGTCCTCAAACACAATTCTCTATAAACAATGATTGGATCGATAGCAGTCTGCGAGCAAAGGTTAATGACTACTGTACAAAATCATGTAAAGATGATCTCTAAGATCAACAAAAACATCGCTTTCGTTCTGCGTAACAACGGTGCCTAATTTTGAATTTGTTTTTCTATTCTGGAAGGGTTGATTAATTTTCGGTGTTAAATGACGTTTTTAAGAAAGACTAGTTGAAAATTTCTGACAATTCCTGATTTTTTTGGTAATTCATTGATATTGTCAAATGTAAATTTGGCCCTTTTATGAAATATCATATAAATGCTCTTGAGATTTGTTTTATGCTATGTACGGTTCACGCCATTCAATTAAAACTCATCGTGGCAATTTTTCTTTAAAGTTTGTTTGAAATTTACAAGACACTTCATGTCTGTTTTATTGCAGTTGGCTTGGTTGATCTTTTTTTTCTTCTCCTTTCTCTCTCTCTCTCTCTCTCTCTCTCTCTCTCTCTCTCTCTCTCTCTCTCTCTCTATCTATCTATCTATCTATCTATCTATCTATCTATCTATCTATCTATCTTTCTCTCTCTCTCTCTCTTTCTTTTTCTTTCTTTTTCATTTTTTTTTCTAGTGCCTCCATCGAAAAACTAGTTCATATTGTTTTTAATTACGCTTCGTTGTTGTTATAGGCAATATTTTTCGAGTTGACACATATCGTTGTACCTTTCTATACTTTTATATATATATGTGTAATCCACACACACACACACACACACACACAGACACACACACACACACACACACACACATGTGAGTACACATGTTAAAATGCCTATGTGTACACAGTCACACTCATCGTGCTGTTGGTTTAATTTTGAGTCTTAAAAATTTCAAAGTTTATTCTTTGATGTTCCTTCTGACGTTTTGCACAAGTTCATAAGAAGTGCTGATGGATATTATCTGATAGTCTGGTTTTATGGCGAAGAAATTATAAAGAAACGCAATATTATGATCATACAATAACATTAAGTTAGTATACCCTGCTGAAGTTTGCAAATGCTTACAAACACTCAAACAAACACATATCCACTCCAACACACACACGTACACATACACACACACATACATACACACACACATACACAAACATGCATACATACAAACACAAAAAGAGTTCAACGATCAAGTTGTTATCATTTTGAACTGTGGTATGGAGTTTAAACTCCAGTTTCGCTTCCACTATAAAACATTGGAACCGGTGACAAATTTTGGTGTTCCAAACTTTATAATTATTTTTTATTAAATATTTTTTTCTGTTTTAAAATCAAAAAGTTATTTTATTTTATTGACAATTTTCAAGCATCTTTTAACTTGGGATAATTTTGTAACGAAAAGACAATTACAATGAACGATTTTCAAAATTTAAAAGTAAGCATGTATGCATGTATGTATGTATGTATGTATGTATGTATGTATGTATGTATGTATGTATGTATGCATGTATGTATGTATGTATGTATGTATGTATGTATGTATGTATGTATGTATGTATGTATGTATGTATGCATGTATGCATGTATGCATGTATGCATGTATGCATGTATGCATGTATGCATGTATGCATGTATGCATGTATGCATGTATGTATGTATGTATGTATGTATGTATGTATGTATGTATGTATGTATGTATGTATGTATGTATGTATGTATGTATGTATGTATGTATGTATGTATGTATGTATGTATGTATGTATGTATGTATGTTATGTATATATGTATGTATGTATGTATGTCTGTATGTTTGAATGAATGTATGCGTGTGTGTGTGTGTGTGTTAGTGTGTGTACATGTAAGTCGTGTGCTTTGGGTAGTATAGACTTTGTAGCACAAAATTTTAGCAAGAAGTATAGAATGACATGAAAGCAGTTTTGTAAATGTCAGAGTTCTGAATAATAATAATAATGAACCAAAAATTATGACGGAATAATTTTGAAGAAAATAATATTTAAATGTGATCCCACATTGCAGTATCGCAACGGATTGGGATCTGATATTTCATCGGAAGATCCGAGATGTCCAAACTCACTGCCCGCTGGACAAGTTAGAAGTTATTCATTTTTTAAATCATTTATTAGAATTAACAAAAAAAAATTTTTTTTTTCAGTTGACACCTCAAAAATGCCCTTATGGTTTGTACGCTGAACAGTTGTCCGGGACAGCATTTACCGCCCCCAGAGACCAAAATAAAAGGAGGTTTAACAGTTGTAGATTTACCAAATATTTACAGATTAGTTGAAAAAATACAATATAACGCAATACAATACAATACAACACAATACAATACATTACAACACGATACAATACATTACAACACAATACAATACTTTACAAAACAATAAAATGTATTAATTCTTCCATTAATAAGTTGGCTGTACAGAATGAAGCCCTCGGCCCAACACGAACCCTGGTCTCAGGGGCCCAACGTACCCTACTTCACCACCAAGTTCGATCAAATCGATCCGTCTCAGGTTATATAGCATTCTCTCTTGGTCGATGTGTCGCATCCGTAATGTCTTGAATGTAAAAAAGTTTTTAATGTTTGTTTGTCGTGTTCGATGAACAAGTTTCCGCGAAAATATTACAGATAAGATGGAATTCTTTTGATATTCCTAAAGAAGAGTCTGTTAATTTCTTCGAGGTAACATGGATTTTTTAAATTTTAGGTTTATTTCATTTTTTCATATTTTTTGTTGTTATATTGTGATATATTGCGTTATATTAAGTTATTTGAGTTAGTAGTAGTAGCAGAAGTAGCAGCAGCAGCAGCAGTAGTAGTAGCAGCAGTAGTAACAGTAGTAAATTTTAATACATTTCTACAGGGTATTCACACGATAGCGGGAGCTGGCGACCCGCGGACGCGCAGTGGTTTAGCCATTCATGTCTATCTGTGTAATGCCTCCATGAAAGACAGGTTAGACTGGCTTATCATATTTGGGATTTTAACTAATGAATTACTTACTTAATTAATTAACTAATTAATTAATTAATTAGTTCATTCATTCATTCATTCATTCATTCATTATTTCGAATTTATTTTTGTGTGCACAGTGCCTTCTACAATTCGGATGGTCATTTTCTATTAGGTAGTTTCATTTTATTTACTACTACTCTGCTACTACCTTTAAACTACTGCTACGACTACTACTACCACTACTACTACTGCCGCTGCTGCTGCTACTACTACTACTACTTCTAATACTACAACTGTTGTTACTTCTTTTACTGTAACTATTGCTACAACTAAACTACTACTACTACTAATTATTATTATTATTATTATAACCAAAACAATCATCAACAGTACCTCAGCAAGGAACGCTTTACATCAAGACGGAATTTGGAAAACTGACGGTTGAACCTTTGGAGATCTGCGTAATACCGGTCTGTGTTCTAAAGAGTTTTATTCAATTCAAATTATATTACATATGCAAAGTTTTATTCAGTGAGAAAATCAAAAATGCACTCATCCAACAGCAAGGAATAAGGTTTCAAGTGCAAGTCAGCGGGCTGACCAGAGGCTACATACTCGAGGTTTACGACACCCACTTCAAACTGCCAGATCTGGGCCCCATAGGTGCGAACGGGCTTGCAAATCCGAGAGATTTTGAGATTCCGGAAGCTTGTTACGACGAGAAAGCGCCAGACATGAAGTTTAAAATCGTTTCAAAGTATCAAGGATTGCTGTTCACAGCTCTGCAGGTTGACATTCTTGCAGTTTTGAAATTAAATACAGCATCTCCTGTTTTGTGTTTTATTCTTTCCTTAGTAATGATTAGGGTGTAGATATTGATTTATAAATGATCAAACTTTTTTTTAAACTGTTTTTTTAGTGAAGATTATGATTATATTGGAAAATTACATTACAATATACTCGAATATATAAAAAAATAATAATCATAATAATAATTAAATTATAATTAATTAAAATTAATATTTTATTAAATAATAAAACGAAGGATCACTCGCCATTTGATGTAGTAGCATGGACTGGTAACTTGTACCCGTACAAATACCATCTCAACAACTTCTGCCCGGTAAACACAGTTGTGTACGACCATGCTGTTAGTATTTGTGCTGGTATTTTCATTATAATTATATTTCTTTATCATGAGTTATATATTATTTTTTTTATTATTTATTAATATGTCAAATTCTGACAAGAAAAATTTACAAATCTGGTAAATCGATCACGAGAATTACAAATTGAGTCACACAAATTTCACAAAAAAATTACACTACAAATATTACGGGTTCAAAAATCTCAGGGATTACCATTTCCACCCACCTACCCACCCAGGACCCATCCATATTCACAGTGTTAACGTGCCAATCTGCCAGAGTGGGGACTGCTATTGCTGATTTCGTCATTTTCCCGCCCCGTTGGTCCATTTCGGAGAACACATTCAGACCGCCCTATTATCATAGTAATGAGTTTTTGTTTTTTTTAATTTTTGGTGTAATTTTTGTGATGCGATTAGTAATTGTTGTGATCTTTTTATAAGATTTGTAATTACTTTTGGTCCCTATTTGATGTATTAATAAATAATTAAAGATAATGTACGGTGATAATAAAGGATAATGTGTAACTTTTTAACATCAGAAAATTTGAAAAATTCTCGTCAAAATAGGGAACTGCATGAGTGAATTCATGGGACTGATACAAGGAAATTATGAAGCCAAGGTAAAATTTTTTTTGAGTGGTAGTAGTAGAAGCAGCAGCAGCAGCGACAACAGCAGTAGTAGTAGTATGATGATGCGTTGTAATTTCGACCAACAAGTACCCCGATTCACATACACACTGCATGCTTCTGTAGTTATAACCGGAAATCTTCTTAAATTAGAACCATCTCGTAACCAAATATTTTTATTTATTATCATCATGGTTATTATTTTATATTAATTATTATTAATTATAAGTAATAATTTTTAAAAGGAGTGCGGGTTTTTGCCAGGGGGGGCTTCCCTACATAGCATAATGACCCCTCACGGACCAGATGCCGAATGTTTTAAAGAGAATTCTCAGGCTACCCTCGTTCCGAGGAAGATAGCGCAAGATTCTATGGTTTGTGGAGAAATTCATTTTGTTTGTTCGTTCGTTCGTTCGTTCTTTTGTTCGTTCGTTCGTACATTTTATAATTATATTGTCGGATTGAAAAACCATTATCTCTTAACTTTGCTTTTCTAATGAATATATACATAATATTTTTTTTTGAAAAATCTCAAAAATTTTGTCCAAAGGCCTTTATGTTTGAATCCTGCTTGAGCCTATCCCTGACTGAATGGAGCTTGCATGGGTGTGGGAAGATTGATCCGGATTACTACAAATGCTGGAATGGTCTGGAGAATCATTTTGATGTCAACAATAAACCGACGTATGTTATTGTTTTCACTTTTATTATTGATTTTTTTTTATTCATGTAGGTAGTGTATAGTTATGTTACAGATAACAGCACTTAATTGTGCCATAACTACTATGTATAAATACCATAAAATCAAAATTTGTTACAATTTTTTTTTCTTAAGGGCTGAAGATTTGATGAAACCGTTTGACAAAATCAAACTATCGAAGAAAAATTAATGTAGTTAGTTGGCAGCTGGTTGATAAACTATATTTTTTTTTCAAAACTAGAAATAAATAAAATTCGATATTTGATTTTTTGGACAATTTGGTTTGCCTATCCTGTTAAGTAATAAATGTTCAAATGAAAATTATCTCGTCATCTTTTTTTTAAACAAAATACAATTTAGTTTACGTGAAATAAAATATCAAATCTCTGTGTGGGTTTTATAAATTAGTGTATATATATATATATATATATAGAGAGAGAGAGAGAGAAAGAGAGAGAAAGAGAGAGAAAGAGAGAGAGAGAGAGAGAGAGAGTATATTTTAAAGCTAACATAGCACAGCATCGAATAGGGTGGTTGCATATAGTTCTGTAAAATGGAATATCATAAAGTACAATTTTGTCATTTAGTACTATCACTTAATTTAGATAAAATCATAATATTTTTGTAAATTTTTTAAATAATTATAAATATTTGTAGTAAATAACTTTGAAAAAATTGCGAAAAATATGAAAATAAATCGAAATTTGATACGTAACGTTTTAATCAAAGGCTATTCCTTCATGTACATGGTCAAATGAAACGCTTCTCACTTTTACTCATTAAAAGTGAACTAATTTAAATTGTTTTCAAATTGAAAAAAGGTAGTTTTTTACCTATTTTTGTCATCAAAATGATCGAAATACGTGAGAGAATAATTATCCAAGACGATTGGGACACTGCTTTGAGGTGGTTTCACTTTAAAATACTGATTGCATCAATTGTCATCTTTATTTCTTGATCAATTAATGATTAATCAGAATTTATTTTTATTTGAATTGAAAAGTTTCAGTAATGTGGTAATAAAATTGGACAATTTAAATTTTTAAAATAAGATAAAATTGAATAATTAATAATAAATCCCAACAGGAATGCAAATGACAAAATATGGATTGGCTTAAAAAAACATGGTGGTTGAGAACAAATAATTTTTTACAATTTATTCAAATTTATTATGCCTTTTTTTTGTTTTTGTGTGGATTTTATTTTAAATTTTTAATAAAATGAATCATTTTATCATTTTTTTATAACATATTTTTTTGGTTTTACATTTATTTCTAAGATTAATTTTTAAATAAATTAATTTCATAAATTCAAATGATTTGGTTATTTTACTATTTTATATTCTTTTAAAAATAAAAGGCTCTAAAACAATATACGGGGAGCTAAAAATGAAAGAAAATGTCATAGATGAAACCATTGAAAATGTTGAGATTGAAAAAAAATTACACTCAAATCATCAATCCATTTTCTCTGCCAGACTCTTGAAGAATGTAATTTACATTATTTTATTTATTATTTTATCCTTTATAGTCTGTATTCCTTTGGTTATTATGTGTTTGTATCTATGTGTGTGTGTGTGTGTGTACGTGTGCGTGCGTGGTGAGTGTGTGCTAGTGTATATGAAATGAAATATAAGCTATTATTAAATTAAAATTTTAAATTTAAAAAAAATTGGGTATTTCGCTTTCCTTTTAGAGACAGATTAATGTGTCATGCAATGTAAAAAAGCAGAAAATTGATGGTGATGACGATAAAGATGGTGGCCGTGATGATGATGATGATGGTGGTAGTAGTGACGAGTCGAGAATCAATTTAACGTTCAAAGCTCCCGATCAGATTTTCCAGAAAGTTCATAGCTCTTGGAAAACTGTTTGTTGTTATTGTTATTATTATTATTGTTGTTGTTGTTATTATTGTTATTTATTGTTGTTGATGTGGTTTTTGTTGTGGTTAATTCTTTTTTTTTTTTTGAAAAAAAATCTCAATAATTTATCTTTTATTTGATATAATCTCAATAATCGTTATTAATTGCTATTTAATTAATCATTTTATTTATTTATTTATTCAAAATGGTCTCAATAATTTATTAATTTATTCAAAATATTTTTTCAAAATTACCACCCCGAATAGATCAACTGCCTGGACGTAACTAACGGTGGGCTGGGGGTTTCATGCGATAGCGAGGGTAATGTCAGAATATGGCTGTGTGAAGATGGCGAAGTCAGGGTCAGTTATATTTATTTATTTATTTATTATTATTGTTGTTGTTGTTGTTATTGTTGTTGTTATTATTGTTATTATTATTGTTGTTATTGTTGCTGATCAGTCAACCAACCAATCATACACGATAAGTCAGCCAGCCAATCAAAAGATCAGTCAGCCAACCACTCATACCTGATCACTCAACCAGCCAATCAAACGCGATTAATCATTGAACCAACCAATCAAAAACGATCAACCAACCAACCGACTGATCAAACAAACCACCCAACCAATCAGAGAGAGCTAAAAGGTCATTGTGGGGAGGTATATACGAGTAAGTTTTTCCCGTCTGGCCTCGTCGTTTTGACTGGAGGAGCTGACACTCAATTGAAAATCTGGTCTGCCGAAGATGGTAAGTGTGCGGCTACACTGAAAGGTCACAGGCAGGGTCAGTTATTATTATTATTATTATTATTATTATTATTATTGCTGTTTAGGTGTCATCGTTATTAATTTTTATAGCGGCCTCCTAGCTATTGATGAATAAAATGTTTGCATTTGGGAGGGAATGTGTTTGTTGGATTTTTCAGAGCGAGGAAGATTAAATCACGCGATATTTTTATTCGTTGTGGCATTTTCGTCGGTCGGCTAATAATGAGTGCCGGGGTACTATGCCGCTGAGTTATTCATAATAATTTATTATGATTATTATGTTTTTTTTTCTTTTTTTAACCTTTTTTTTCTTACTCTTTCGCAAATCTAGGCGTAACTGACACGGCGATTGTGGACAGAGGTCGAAATGTTGTTTCCGCGTCGAGAGATGGCACAGTTAAACTCTGGGACTGCAGCCAATCACAGTGCTTGCACACTTTTGATTGGCTGGACAGTGGACCAATCAACGCTTGCTATTTGATGGGGTCGTGGTCGGGTTTGGCGATAGCTCCACCCGCTCTTTGTATTAGTAATTACATTTTAGTTATTTTTCTCATTTCTTTGTCTTTAATTTCTCTCACAAACACACACACACACAGACTGACACACAAACACACACACACACAGACTGACACACACAAACACACACACAAACTGACACTTAAACACACATAGGCACACAAACACATGCATGCTTCTACTTAGGTGATAAAGAAGTTTTAACAGAAGGCAAAATTTTACTCGTTGCTACGGAGAGAAATAAATTATCATGCCTGGCCCTACACAACAAGCAGCACGTATGGCGATGCTAATATTTTTATCATCTACAAACAACTGTACAACAGCTACTAATGTTTGTTCGTTCATCCGCACATTCATCCATTCATTCATTCATCCAACCATTTATTTATATATTCATTAATTCAATCATTCATTCATCCATCCATCCATCCATCTATCCATCCATCCATTTATTTATCTATTCATTAATTCAATCATTCATTCATTCATTCATCCATCCATCCATCTATCCATCCATCCATTTATTTATCTATTCATTAATTCACTCATTCATTCATTCATTCATTAATTCATTCATTCATTCATTCATTCATTCATTCTAGATCTTCACGTACAACACTAATTCAGCATGTAACGGCTGCACTAGAGTGTCAGAGTATGACGTTCTGGTTGGTTGTGACGATTCAACCTTGCATTTGGTTGATGTCAGGAGGGCAAGGTTTGTCTTTTATTATCCTCTTTCTTTCTTTCTTTTTGTGTGTTTCTTCGACATGTTTGTCTCATTGTTGACGATTTTTTTTTTCGAAGAAGTATTCCGTCTGTGGAGGTGGTTTTGTTTCTTCGTGAGGCCATGAATTTGGCGCAAAGACTGATTGTAATAACTAACGTTTAACTATTCATTCATCCATTCATTCATTCATTCATTCATTCATTCATTTCATTCATTCATTGATAACGGTAACGTAACATAACTATCTTAACGACAAAATCCAACAACATTTACTACAACAACTACAACAACAACAACATCTACAACAACAACAACTATAACAACAACAACAACTACAACAACAACAAAAACTGCTACTACTACAACAACAACACCGCCAACGTCATAATAATAATAAGACAGCAGCATGAAAATAGTAGCAATGACGTTTCGTTGTATTTTTCTTTCCTTTTTTTTCACTCCATGGCACTAGCTCTGCCGTGAGAATATTACAAGAAAGTAGGTCAAAAGTCCTCGCCATGCTTTCACACGGAGCAGGCTGTTTCATCTCAACCAGTAAACTATCATTTTATTATTATTACTGTTATTGTTATTATTGTTGTTATTATTATTATTGTGGTTATTGTTCTTATTATGATTTGTTTAACGAAAGGTGATGGTTCATGTTTCTACGCTGACGAATGCCTGAAAACTGGCCAGGAGTTCACTGCTCCAGATTCCATATTTACGATGTCAGGCGATGGGAGATACTTATATACGGGCTGTAGGGACGGATTGATAAGGAGATATAAAGTGGGCTTTTAGATGGAATATTTTAAACTGGGAGGACATAATATGAGATAACATAACATTTAATAATGAGCGTAGATTAAAATCCATGTGCTCATATCTAATATGTGATAATAATTTAAATGTCCAAAAAACAATAATAATATGAAATAATATTAAAAAAACTGATGAAAAAACATAAATAAATAAAAAAATATATAATTTCATTTCTCGTTATTTATTCTCCATTTTACTTGTTAAAGAACCTAACAGCCTATTTGTTGCTTTATAAGATTGTACAGGCGATAGGCGATGACATATTTTTTTTTGTAGTAAACGTCTCTCTTTTCTTACTATAATGAATTATTATATTCTATTTGTGTTTTTATAAGTTCTAATTAACGTCAAAATTATTCCAAAGTTTATTATATTTTATACAGGGTTCGAATTAATGGGAGGTTGGGGGGTTTTACCCCTCTACCTCTAAAATAAGACCCTCCACCTTTCATTTAATTTTAATGTTGGAGGGGTCAAAATTTGACCCCCGTACATTCAAAACTTCACCCGCCAATCTTTATGACCCCCCCTACTTCATTTTTCACAATTCGAACACTGATTTTATAAGTATGCTATATAAATTTGTCGTCTGAGACAAGACAGTTTATTGTTTCATACAACGTATTTTATATATTAATCAATGAAAGATGGCAAAGAAAACAACGTCCTTCCTCGGGGGGACTAGGTCTCTGGACGCTAAACGAAGATTGATTGACAACGTATTTTATATAGTTATAACATAAACGCTTGCTGATCTAGACTATTTATAATTGAAGTACGTAACCTCAAAACTTTCAGCAAAATTGACGAGTAGCTGATGGCTTCTACAACTTTTGTTTTCAACCAAAGACTTGCCCAAGTTTTGAAATATCTTCTTCATTTCATTTATTCAATTCTTCATTCAACCATTCATTAGACCACTCCTTCGTTCATCCTTTTTTTTATTGCTATAGAAAAACTTCACCCATTTCTTAGCTTCAAACTCAAAATATTTAACATGACATTTTTCTACAAGGTTGGTAGCTTCAGATACCACGTTTGTATAGTAGTATTGTATTTTGTCGTGTAGTATTGTGTGGTTTAGAAATGTTTGGTCTTGTATTGTTTTTTGATTAGCATTTTTTTATTGTTCTATGCTGACGAAATATTTATTTTGACGTAACCAATCCAAAATCATAATAACAGATTCCAACCGTTCCATTTGAATTCGTTCGTTAGCGGGTCAGATTGAGTTTTCACACGATACTATCAAGCGAAAATAATGGCGAGGTTGCTTTCTTCGCCGTGCACTTCGTTGCTCTTATTAATTATTGCGAGTGTTTCAGTCATCGATGTTGCTGGAGATGAAGACTGTCAAAATCCACCCGTCGACGGTTTCTGCGAATATGTATCACACATTTATATGAGAATGGAACTTAAAGACTACCCTGGTTGCGGAATCGAGGTACCTCAATCTCTAACTGCGAGAGCACCGACAGTCTACTACAATTATACGGTGGAAATACATTTATTTTTTATCCAATTGTTATTTGAAATATTTTTTCAAAAAATTTAAAAAATGATTGTATGTTAAAATTCTGTCGGACGTGGAAACTTGATCATTCGTTTGAAATGTTTCTAAAGAGTAAGTGAATTATTTTAAAACGTTGGTGGAAAAACTTCAATTATTAACTCAGAGGGATTTAGATAAGTACATGGTTGTGATGGTCGATCTGGACGCTCCAAATCCTAAGAATCCCACTGATCGCTCTTGGCTGCATTGGGTAAAAAAGACAACGGTAAAATCGTGATGTAAAATTTTTAAAATTTATTTTCGTTTCGTAATATTTGTTAACTTATAGGGTGCTGATTTGGTAAAAGGAGTAACTAGTGATGGCAAAAATGACCTAGTGGGTAAGTTAAATATCTTAGTAACTTTGAGTTCAGTATATATTTTTGATTTTTAGTGCACGAAAATTTTGTTAAAAGAACAAATTTAATGATAAGATGAAACTGATTCTTAAATCACCACAAAATTAAAAAAAAAAGTTTAATACGTCCTTTTATAGTTTGTGTAAATCACTTAAATTTACTCCTGAGATTAAAAAAAATATTTACAGCCATTTAAACAATAGGATAATTTAATGGAAATAAATATATAATGAAACTATCGCAAACAATATTTTCATCACTTGTAGAATTTATTCCACCATACCCATATGGACCAGAACCCCACAGATATCAGGTTTATATTATCCGTGAACCATTCGACCAAAATTTCCAGTTAATTGACAAGGAAAGACCACGTTGGAATGTGTCAAAATTTGGGGATGATGAACTTATGTGCGCTTATTTATTTGCCGGCTACGAGTTCTTAACTCGTAACCCGAATAAAGACGAAGTCCCAACTAAGAAACCAGATGCCCCCTCGACAAAACAAATTGAAACAATATCAGAACCTCCTGAAACTCAGCCACACACTAAATCAAAGAATAAAGAACCAAGTGACGTTGCAACTTGTTCGGCTTCCTTGCTCATCATCTTCTCGTCTGCTTTCAACATGCTGATGATTTTCAAAATTTACTGAGTTGCCTGCATTCAGTTACCTCGTCCAAGAACATTTCCAGAGAAGCTACTTACGCACTTGCTGCTGTTTGTTTTTTGTAGTTGCAAATTTTTTTGTTGGAACCAAAAAAATGTCATGTAAGTCATCCTAATTAGCCAATAACATGTGCGTTTACATCTTTTGATTTTCTCGAATTGAAAAACCTCTCAAATATGAAATTGTATATTCAAATTGCTGATAAATATGCGGACATTTAAAAGTTAATAATCTTTTCAAATAATAGGACAATGAATTAAATGCATACATATGCGAATATAAACCTAAATATATAAATAGCATGACATGAGAGCAACTATCAACTTGTTTAATGTTATTGTTTTAAAATTTTCTGGTTGAATAAATTTGAAAAGTTAACTAACTTAATTTATTTCAAAGCGTCGATGTTTCGAATGATTTGAATTTAAACTAGGAAATATGAGAAGAAAACTTGTCAGAAAATTAATCTTCCCTTCGTTTCGTTGAGTTCAATGAACAGCAGCAAGTGCCCGCAATAAACTGCAGAACGCCTGACATCATTCACTTTCATGTGCTACTAGTTTTAGCAAACGTGTGATGGACCTTTAACCTTCTTTAGTTTACAAAACCAACTAAATAAAATTCAGAGCAAACGTACTATTAAACGAATTACAGCACAACCCGTACAATTTCACTTTTTTAATTCAATTTTCGTGGCGTTGTTTACGTGCCTCGATTATTTACACATAACATAACTACACTTGAAAACATTGCAAACCAACGCTATTTAATTCATGTTTCACCATTGGTAGCACTACCACTACTTCTAATACTACTTTTACTATCACTACTACTACTTCTAGTACTACTATCGCTGCCACTGCTACTACTTCTACTACTACTATTAGCAGTGGTCTGAAGAATTGAATCAATCAATCTTCGTTTAAGCGTCCAGAGACCCAGTTTCCCGAGGTAGGGGGTTGTTTTCTTTGCCATCAACTTTTTGCGTCAAATTAGACGATCAGTTGTATCCATTTCGTTTAAATTTAGAGCTTTCATGTCTTGCTCGATTGTTTGCGAACAGGACTTCTTTGGGACGTGTGCCAGGTACTTTAACATCTGCAAGAGAATTTATGGCAGTCTCCACTTCGTTTGACATGACCGAACCACCGCAGACGGTGTTGCCGGCATTCGTCCTTTATATCATCTAAACCAGCACGACGCAAGATTTCGGTAGATTTGATGTGGTCCTTCAGACTAATTCGTTGCTTCCATCGGAGCATTTTCATGTCGGTTCGTTAAGTTGTTGTTCCAGTTTGGCTGTCATTGGCCATGTTTCTGCACCATATAACAACACCGGACGTATCACAGATTTATAAAGTCTTGATCGTAGTGGTAGTGGGATGTCACGCCGCATCAATAGAGAAACAGGGAGATGCCATTTATTCCAGGCTGCACGTATGCGGGCTCGAACGGCAGCTTCAGCTGCTCCAGTACAATCTAGAACATCCCATAGATATTGAAACGATGTGATTTTCTCTACTTTAATGGCTTCCGAAACATTGCTATTTCGAATTTGTTGTTGTGGATTGATGCAAGCAGGACAAACAAAATTGGACACTAGATAAAGTACCAACTATTTTTGAACAACATTTGTGACACCACTGGTTACACTGCTGACACTTGATTGAATTGTTACCTACACCAGCTTTACAAACTAAACATGGCCATCGTCCAGTAGCTATGGATTGGATGGGTTCACCAGTGGTCATAAAATAAAATGACGGTAAAAATAATAATTACTCTTTTGAGGACTCCAGCTTCGTACTATGAAGACACGAATTCATATAGATTAATGTTTTAAACTTCTTATCCGAAAGATTTTTGAATTCAAAATACCAAAAAAATGGAAAAAAAACATAAGGTAAGATGACATAGCGAGAAATATTTTTTTTAGCAAAAACAAACTCTAATTATGAATTAATCAAACTATATAAACATATACTATCTATATCACACTAATACATACACGTATATATATATTTTTACAATATTCTATAAATTCTACCGAATGTTTGGCGTTAATATGTTTGTAGTTCGTTTACATATTAACGCCAAACATTCAGTAGAATTTATAGAATATTGTAAAAATTATGGTCTATTACCAACACGTATATATATATATATATATATATATATATATATATATATATATATATATATATATATAAATGNATATGTTGATGAGTTATGA
>NW_008704349.1:1198369-1223817 GCF_000326865.2 Helobdella robusta | reverse complement strand
CTATGTAAAGAATTTTAGAAAAAAAAATAATAACGATATATATAGCTCAGAAAGCTATACTTGTGCCTTATAAACGCATAAGCCAATGTACGCGCGTGTGGGTATGTATACATGTCTATAGATTTACACAAATGTATGTTTGAATTCATGCGAATGTATGTATGCGTGCGTGTGTAATGTATACAAGCTTATACATAAATGTACACATACGCGTTACTAGATTGTATATAGACGACCTTTTTTATTTCACCACTACCATCTTCAACATTGAAATGATTATATAGTTAGCCAACCAAACATCTCAATGTTTATAATTGTATATATTTACATGTATGTATGTATGTATGTGTGTATGTATGCATGTATGTATGCATGTATGTATGCATATATGCCTGCTCTGATGTCTTTCTGCTTGGTATGTGACCGTTGGATAAATGGATAGATGGATTAATTGTAATAACAAATAAATACAAAAATCAATAAACTAAACTTATTAATTATTTATTTAATTTTAAATTAGTTATTTTGAGAGTAAAAAATCTTCAAACACACATCTTCAACAACCATTTAGGTAGAAATGAACTCAATCCCATAAGAACCATTTATACACACACACACACACCCACAGACATACACATGTATATATATATATATACATGTATATATATACACACATGTATATATATACACATATATATATATATATATATATATATATATATATATATATATATATATATATATATATACATAGTGGTAATAGTAGTGATGACCATGACGATAATGATGATAACAATAATGATAATATAAAAGCAACATTAATAAGGTTCACAGCAATAATTACAATGAAAATAAACACACGCACGCACACACACACACACAAATACAAATATACATACACAAACACATATATACGAAGAATTTGAAAAAGAGACGGAAAAAATGATGAATCATCTTCGTTGTCTTCCTCATCACTGTCACCACCACACAATCATTCATCACCATCCCCATTCACCATCAATATACTCACGAGTTACTTTTATTATTATTATTATCATCATCATCAACAAAACCCACGTAACTATTATTACTATTCTTAGCAGGCATGCTACTATTGTCTTTCCTAGCGCCTGGCTTATTATTTCTATTATTATTATTATTATTATTATTTCCAAATTTTTTGTAGTGTGTAGTAGCAGTAGTAGTAGTGGTAGCAGAAGTAGCTTCGCTACCTTCAGAAGCAGTTTCCCATTCCTCGTTATGAACCTCTGCGTGTATTTTGACTTTGTTGTCTGATTGGTTGGTTGGTTGGTTGATTGTTAGGTTGGTTGGTTTGTTTTTGTTTAATTGACTGATTGACTGAACTGTCAATCATCTAAAATGCTGAATAGAGAAAGATATTTGTTCATTCCTGGCTGTCATAATGTATTTCATAATGTATCTCATTCACTAAAAGATCAACTAAAAACTGTAAAATTATCAATCAATCAACCAGCCAGCCAGCCAACCAACCAGCTAACCAACCAGCCAGCCAGCCAACCAACCAGCTAACCAACCAATCAACCAACCAGCCAACTAACCAACCAACCAATAAAAACACACATCAATCAATAAACTTCATTTACTATTGGAGCTGAACTTCTCACTTCTTGCACCTCCACTAAAAAAATGACCACCACCAGTAACGCCACTGCTATTCGATGGCGCCATCTTACCACCACCGCCACCACCGGCAGCAGCGGTAGTAGCAGCAGCAGCGCCACTTTTTATACCGGGTCTGTAGTAGTGGTGGTTGTAGTGCCTAGGTTTGTGCAGCTGAGATGATGAAGACGAGGATAGCGACGACTCTTTAGCTGCCGACTCACTAGATCCTAAAAAAGTATTTTGTCATAATTAATAATTACATTAGAAATTATAAAAAAAATCATGATAATAACTTCAAGAGTTATGATGACAGACAAGTTTTCAACACTCCACAACAAGGCCACAAACAGCAGCAGCATCGACAAATGATAAATTGAAAATAATGAGAAAAAAAAAGAAAAAAATCAGTATTGACTTTTGTTACTGGAGATGTTTTCATCTTTACTAGATGCACCACCAACACTCGCACCATCACCGACGTCGTAATTCTTGCTACCCTGAGCAGTTTTACCACAGTTGACAGCATTGACCTCATCTACAGTAGAAGAGTTATTGTTAACGTTTCCACGACCGACACCACCGCCACCACAACTACCACCGGAAGCCGCATTAGCAGCAGCAGACTGCGATGAAGAAGTCAATTTTTCTACCACATTTTGCTGTTTCAAGTCTTCTGTCGAATGAGTTTTCTTCATTTCTGATCTTCTTCCTCCACCTCCTCCAGTTGCTCCTGACCTAGCCCCCCTACCGCTGCTGTTGACGGGGTTTGCCACACCTCCGCCTCGAGTGCTACCGCCCCTAACAAATTCTCGGCCGGCTGCATACCTGTATCTTAATGTTGTTGATTACAATCAATCAATCAATCAATCAATCAATCAATCAATCAATCAATCAATCAATCAATCAATCAATCAATCAATCAATCAATCAATCAATCAATCAATCAATCAATCAATCAATCGACAAAATTGATTACAATCAATCAATCGATCGATCGATGATCAATGAATCAATCAACAAATCAATCGAACAAATAAAAATTTCATTCTTAGCACCAATAAATGATGTCACAGTGGAGACACTTAACTCAATTCAAATCAATTTGAAAACGAAAACTAACTTTAATTCAGCATGAGTATTTTCATATCTGTCATTGCTATTGCTGTACCTCTCAGAGACGCCAGCCCCACCACCACCACCACCACCGCCTCCTCTACCACCAATTTTGTTGGATCTTGACTTTTCAACTCCACCCCTCCCAATGTTACTGGAAGCAGTAGCAGCAGCAGCAGCAGCAGTAGCACTATTAGAAGAAGCAGAAGTATTCTTCTCAAGGACGGCACTACTTTTGTTAGTATCTTTAGTGAAACTACTGCATTCGTCAAATGGTTTATTAGAACTGTTTTTCTCTGAAAAATTTTTAGCACTTCCGTCAGCAATGTTAGATGGTGTTGCTGTGCCGCTGATATGATTGCTGTCGTTGTCAAATTTCTTGCCAACAACGTTTCCACCAGATTTGGATGCAGTGTTATCGCTGAGATGTTGCTGACTAGCTGGTATTTCTGCACCACGAGCATCCTTCGTCATCTTATTCCTGCTACTCGCATTGCCATCAAATGCCTTTTTCTCATTGCCAGGCATCCTTAGAGGTTTGTTGGTCTGGTGTGGCTGCTGTAGCTGATATTGTTGCTTCGATCTGAAAGAACCACCTCTGTTCGCATCAACAGGATCTCGTTGCTGTTGTTGTTGATGTTGTTTCTCAACACTGCTTCTACTGCTACTACCACCACCATCATCATCATTTGCAAACTTCTTGCCACCAGCTTTTTCATCGTGAAGGTCTCCGGTGTAATTTCTACTGCCTCCTCTACCTGCAACACCGCCAAATGAATCGGCATCGCACTCATCTCGATCACCAGCATGACAGTATGAACTTCCTTTTGATTTCGGTGGGACGTAAAATCTACCAGATGCTTTGCTTCCAGTGTCATGGGAATATTTCCGATCGTCATCTTCTCTCTCCTCTTCATAGGAGCACTGATACAACGGCTTGCTTGGTCTATATTTTGTGTGGTAACTCCTGTTGTCCATACTACCAGCTGGTCCTTCATTGCCCACAGCACCACTATCAGATTTGGATGCTTCTCTTGATTTGTTGCCATCATCCATCTTATCATCATTCTCCTTGGGTAGAAACTTCTCTTTGTAGTTTTCAACCTTCTCTGGACAGTTGCTCTCGTTCCCTCTTCTGCTGTTAACATAAGCGGTGCTGTTGCTATTGTTTCCACTACTACCCCCACCACCTGGAAAATTGCTGGTGAAGTTGTAGGTGTCTTTTCTTTGTCCTTCGTCCGTGCGACCAGCCGACGGTTTGTTCCACTTGCGACTACCTCCAGGGTAACTTTTGGAATTGTAATAATCATACCTCTGGTCTCTATCGTCTTCGTAATTGGAGTAGTAGTAATCATCTGAGTAGTCGTAGTCGCAGTGCTCCTTCTTATATTGTTTCACAGTCTCTGGCTCTCTCCTCCTACTGACGTCAAAGTTAGCCGATGGTTTCTTCTTATTGTACGATGAATCGGTTCTTGAATCGCTAGTACTAGCGTCTTTTATGTTGTGGGCGCTGCTATCGACATTGATGTTACTTCTCATCTTGTTAGTCTCTTCTGAAATCTTACCGCATTCATCATCTAACTTTAGATTAAAGTTGTCTTGCCTGGCAGAAACTTCTTTCTGTGAAGAAATGTCGCTCTTTCCAACAACAACATTACCACTACTACAATTACTGCCAGTTGCGATGTTGTTTGTGGTAGGGTTATTCGCAGAAGCCGATGTAGTAGCTGTAGTAGTAGTAATTTTAGTTGTAGTAGAAGCAGATATGTTAGTTGTAGCAGGTCTCTGCTTCTTAAGACTGGTAAAATGGCTTTCATCGTGTTTGTTCTCATGTGCCTGGTCCAACGATATAGGAGGCGGATGACTTGATCGTGAATTTTGTTGCTGTTGCAATTGTTGTTGCCTTGAGTGTTGCTGGGATTGCTGTTGTCTAGCATGCTGTTGCTGTTGACGAGTTGTTTGATACGTCGGCTGGTGTCTGTCCGTGTTGCTGTTGTCTGTTCTTGCTGAATGTTGCTGTTGAGTCTGCTGTTTCTCCTCTGAATCTAAATAAAAAATTGAAAAAATTGATTTAGAAAAAAATACATATTCATCATACACATTAAAATAGTTATGACTGATTACAAATGGTACAAGCAGTTATATTGGTACTATGAAAACGCTATGGCGGGCTTATCATGAACGATATTATCAAAACCATAGAGCCACCTACCTCTCTTATCTCTGTTGCCATAGCAACCTCTGCCATCATCATTTTTATCTCCATCATTGTCATCCTCTTGGAGGTGGTGGTGGGGCGCAACATTTTTAGCGTCAACGTACTTCTTATAGATATCATCCTCGTAAAACTTCCTCCTAGCATACTCTTCCGCACCATCCCGATTGTGGCCATAATTCCTTGCATCTCCTCCACGAATGTTACTTCTCTTTGCATGATCCACCCTACCATGCTGCGGCTGCTGTGATGAGGTTCCTGGTCCTGCTGCTGCTACATTCTTATAATCATACAGCTGCCTACCGTTTTTCACAATTCTACGATCGCAGTCGTCGCCCTCCTCATCATTATACTCATCATGGGAATGACCTTTGACCTCTCTGGCCACATCTTTACGACGTCTATGGTAGTAGTACTCGTCGGCATGTTCCTCGCCGCCCACGTAGTAATCATTGTCATCGTCGAGATTATCATCGTACCTGATGCAGTCGCTACTTCTTTCATCATAGGTTTGTTGCCTGTGCTGCTGCTGGCTCCTGAAACCCTTTTCATGATTCCTACTCATGATTCTCTCAGTGGCAGACTGCAAGTTAGAAGTAACCACACTGCTACTGGTCGCATCTCTCTCTCTCACGTCCCTGGCTGCTGGTTCATTCTTTGAGGCGTCTGACCTCTCTGACTCACTCTTGTTTCTGTGAATAATGATCTTCCTCTCTTCTGGCTGCTGTTGAAAAGTTGGACGACTGCCGCCACTCATTTGTCTACTCAGTTGTGGTTGCTGCTGCTGCTGATGATGATAATCATCTCTTGGAGAGCATCCTTCATTGCCATCTTCACTCACATCATTGAAATTATTTCTCCTCGAGTGAGCACCACCAGCGTGGTTTCGACGACGTAGATCCATGACGTCACCACCATCATCATCGTCGTCCTCATCGCCATCCTTGATATTACCATTATCTCGACCCGTATTATTATCATCAGCATCGTCAACGATGACGTCATCATGCACCGTTCTCCTGTTCTTGCTTAAACCGGGTGATGAAGCTATTTCACTATCTCTCATCATCGTGGCTGGCGTCTTTACCGCAGCTGCTCCTCTGCCAGGGGCACCTCGGCCGCCCCCATGGTACCCTCCTTGCATGTAGGCTGGCTGAGGGGGGTATGGGGGGTAATAGTAACGAGTTGGTGGTGGGGCTTGCCCTAGCAGGGGCTTCTTGTGTATCACTACTGGATACATGCTCTCCAGGCCTGTGTGTTAGAGCAGTGAGGATGAATGAGTTTATTAGGATGATGTAGATGATGATGATGAGAATGGCGAAGAATATGAAGATGAAGGTAAAAATTCCAAGGGTGAAAATAATTACACAATAACTGTGATACACAGTTCTACTAACTTTATGTATTTTATTTGGCCATAACCATCAGTAACTATAATATTAAAACTATAGCAACTCAAATGTAAAGAAAAAAAAAAAATCTTGAAAGAAAGTGAATCGAGAATAAAAAAAAACAAACAAACGAAATGTACATTTGTTGCATGCCGGATAAATATGATTGATATGCAGCTTCTTGTAACATGGCATACGTATGCTATGCGTATGATAAACAAACAGATAAATGTTTTGAAAAATCTATACAAAGCATGCCTGTGATTGAATGTGGAAACCTTAACCAAGCATAGATTGTAAAACAACAACAACGTCAATTGCATTAAATTGCATACTACATACATATCATACACACATTCATTCATCACAAAATATTTATTTATCTAACTACAATTAACATAATATTTTCGGCAAAAATACCTCTGTTATGGCTATTTCTATAATTAATATCATTAGCCATAGTTGTAGTATTAGTATCATTATTATTATTACTATTGTTACTGTTGTTGTTCTTATTACTTCTAATCATTGTCATCCTATCAAACCCTTTGACACTACTCTCATTCACACAGTAGCCATTATTATGATTATTATTATTATTACTATTATTAATGTGAGTAGTAGTAGTAGTACTGTTACTATTATTACTATTATTATTATTATTATTATTCTTTTGGAAAGATGAAGTAGAGAATAGCGAAAATGAAGAAGGAAAAACAGATGATAAGGAGGATGGTAAAGATGATGAGGAGAAAGATGATGGTGGAGGGAGGGGCAATGATGATGATGATGATATTAGCAATGGCGCTTTTTTCATATCTAAGAATGGGCAGAAGGGAATTTTACAAATTAAATTGGTTTAAAATTGGGGTGGAAAAAATTCACCCCAAAAAAACCACAAAAAGGAATTGTATAAATTAGGAATTATTAGTTATTAGAATGGACATAGGGATAATGAAAACAAGGTAATAAGCAAACGAACATCAACAAAAACCAAGGAAACAAACATCAAACAAACACACAATACAAACAAACACACAATATAAACGAACATACAGTACAAACAAACACCCAATACAAACAATCCCATGAATGTGTTAGCCAGCCAAAAAAAATATGTTAAGTCAAGTATAATTTAAGCATTTCCAAAGCTTTGTAGTTGATAATTCAGTAAAAAAAATTATCAGAAAAATAAAAAATAAACTAAAAAATGGAAACAAAACCGACTTCCAGAATGTTCCAAATGACTTTTACTGGTGGGAGCCGTTTTGTTGCAACCTTCATTTGCTGCACTGACAACAGCAGCACCACCACCACTACCATGTTGTTCTTGTGGTAGCTGTGGCTGAAGAGGTGGTGGCATAAGGGGAGGTCTAGGTTGTTGCTGTGAGGGCATATTGGACCATCTGTGGTCGTACGAAGGCCCCCACAAGCCACCAAATGAAGAATTTGAGGTCAATGGAGATGAAGGCTGTGGCATTCTCACAGGTGGTGTGTCTAAGAAGTTTGAAGGTGTTGTTGGTGTTGTTGTGGTTTGTTGTGGTATAAGACAAGGATTTGAATCTGGTCTTCTTTGCTGCTGCTGCTGTTGTTGTTGTTGGGGGGGCATGTACTTTTGCCCTTGAGTGTATTGTTGCTGATGTTGAGGCATCATACGTGGCTGATGTAGTTGCTGCAATTGATGATGGGGATAGTCTTTATCCAGTTGCGAGATGGCGTGTTGTGAAATTGATTTGTTGATGGTTCGCATGTTGCTGTCATTGTTGTTTGCGTTGTCTGCCATGTGCAGTGAAGAATTTATTGATGATGATTTAAGTTGTTGCAGTTGCTGCTGCTGATACTGTTGTTGAGTGGATGTCAAATCAGTATTTGAGACTGAAGATTTGTTGTTGCTATTATTGTTGAAGAGTAACTGAAAGAAAAGTTAACGCATAAAATCATATATAACCATCACATATTTTAAAACTGAGATGAAACAAACAAACCAATCAGCCAATTATTCAAGACTTCTTGACAAAAAAATGTAACAAATCAACCTCCCCCATCAGCCCACCTTATTATTAGGTTCTTTTTCGACACATGCTCCATCATAGTTGCCTCTAGCTTCCACACTATGAACATCAACATCATCTAATCTTCTCAGCTCCTGCCTGTAATTCCCGCTTTTCCATCTATCAGGATCGACATTATCGTCATCTTTAGTACGACGTAGGCTAACTTCCATGTCGTCGTCGTCTTCGTAATCATAATCGCCCCGACCTCCGTACAGATTCGAAGTTTTGTTAGCGATGTTGTACCTGCCGTCGTTACTGACGTTATTGTTGCTACTGCTACTGGTTCGATATGGCTTGGGATTGTTGTCGTCGATGGTGTTGTAGTTAGCGGGTGCTGCTGTGTTGGAGCTACTAGATAGGCCTGGTGGTGGCTGATTGATTGGTTGGTTGGTTGGATAAAGAAATGATCAGTGTTAAGAATGTGTGTTGAATGATGAATAAAACAGAAAACTGGAAGAGTCATGAAAAAAAATTATCGAAATTTTTATATTCAATTGTTTTCTAAATGACCATTTAAAAACTTTAAAACAGAGTGAAATTTCAAAAGCAATGAAGAACAAAACACATAAACCAACAGGCGGTCTTCTGCTATAATGTTGTGGCTGTTGCAGCAGCTGCTGTAGCTGGTGGTGCTGCGAAGCAAATTGCGACTGGGGTTGATCGCGTGGATGGTGCGGCATGCGTGGATGCTGTTGAGTGGGCAGACCGTGCTGATCGGAGGACCACTGTTTCTGTTGTAGTTGGATTGTTGTGCAACATCAATGACATTAATAAAAAAAAACAAATCAGAAAAAACATTAACGAGCCATCCATAACAACACTTTTTAACCAAATACCAGCCTCTAAAGCAGAAATGAAAGAGACAAACGACAACAGACAACATCATTAGCAACACAAACTTATTTCATCTTAGTGCATGTGAATTTATCTGCATACATAGTAAGAGTAACAAAGAAGAAATATAACTTATGAGAAAATATATATATATATATATATATATATATATATATATATATATATATATATATATATAGAAAAACACACTCACACATGCACAAATACAGATTAACACACACGCACACACAACAGCATCAATATCCATCCAACCTCATAGTATTCATTATTGTGTGGTTGCCTGTTACCAGCACCACCACCATGGTAATAACCACCAGTGGTAGTGGCAGCTTCAGGCATGATGTTGCTCTGCCTCAATGGTGGAGCAGGCATTCTATTAACTTCACCACCACCACCACTACTACCACTGCCGCTACCACCACCGACGGCTGTGTTACTACTACTGCTACAAATCCCATCTTTTCTCCCTGCATACTGCTAGCAATGGAATAGAAATGCATGTGAATGTAGAGATATTAATGCAAAGATAAGAAGTAAATATTAATCTGAAAACACGGAGGACCATAAAAATTGATTAGACAATTGCTTATACGGACGGAAATGAAATAGAGAAATGAAAAAAAACATCTCAGCCTCACTATACTAACACTAGGCTCACAACTTTTTGAATGTTCCAGCAGCAATGGCGACTGGCCGGGGACAGTAGATGCAGTAGAAACACCCAACTTCAACGGTTCCTCACTCTTCCAATCTCTCTCCAGATGACCAGAGCTACCTCCTCCCATCTTAGATGATGTCAATGTTTTGCTAGTAGCAGTAGTGCCAAACTTGGGATGCTGCTGCTGCTGCTGTAGATTGTCATTTGACTTTTGGGAAGTCTTTCCATTATCCTCATCATCGCTGAAGACCAGTTTCTCAGAGTAGTCGACATTGACATTTCCTCGAGCCCAGACTTTATCTTCTGATATCTTCAGTCTGTTATTTTTTTTTCAAATACAAAACTGTTCAAAACATCTGACAGATAGTTAAACAGATTTTATCAACTCTAGCAAATAACCAGTGAAGAACTAGCTCAACCAATGATTACATCAACCAAATAAGCAGGCAACTACCAATCAAAAATCACTAATAAAACCGGCCCCTGATACAAAAACAATGCAGACAAAAACAACAACCTATCAAAGAGCTCTAGATCTTTCTCCTTCACAACAGACGTCTTGAGTGACGGTATCCTTTTTGATGGTTCCTCCATCCTATCACTCATTTGATGATGATGGGGGTGTGGATATGGCCCTGGCGGGTAACTGATAGAGGGGGGGGGGGTATAAAATAAATGAATAACCAAGAGATTGGCACTGGTAGATAAATTAAATTGCCTATAAAATATCAAACAAGGGTGTGTTAGTTTAGATGAATGTATGTGTTCATGTAGAAAAGAGACTCAAATTCCTACTTGAAATCATGATGAGGCGCCATAAAAGGAGGAGGGGGAGGTCTGAATGCACCAGGGGGGCCCCTGCCTCTCATTGGAGGAGGTGGGGGTATGAAATTCGGATAGCCGGAGGACGTTGGAGATGGGTGGAAACCCGGTCTGTATGGCTGAAAAAATTGAATATTTAAACTAAATCAATAAAAAATTATCAATAAAAAGTTGTAAATCATTAAAATAGCATATTTTCTGTTTCGTTTTTAAGAGCCAACCGTTGGAGTTGAATAAGAGATACTAACATAAGGAACAGGAGGCATGACATGTCTCGAAGGATGATGTGGTGGGTAGGGGTGGGGTCCAGGAGGGTGCATCATCACTCCTCCATCAGTCCCTCTGCAGGGCCCCATAAATGGAGGAGGTGGTGGATAGTTGTGCTGCATTCTGCCCACACCCAAAGGTTGTTGGGGCATTGCAAGGACTGGAGGGTGACCAGTGTAGTCTGCTGATTGTTCGTGTTGCTTCTTGTTGGGGTCGACAGCTTGTGGGCTTGGAGATCGAGACTGGGGAGTTTGAGAAGGGCCCACCACCTTTCCACCTCCATCTCTCCAGCTTGCCAGGTCTGTCGTCGGAAGAAATTGAATGTTTTTTAAATAACTCATTGCAGTGAAATAACAGTCTTTCAATGCAAAAAGTTCTACCAGATAGAAATTGTGAGAAAGAAAATTTTTTACAAAATCTACAGACCTTTCGAAGTCAAGACTAACTAATTTATTAATATAAATAAAACAAAAATCAACAGCAATGGCAGAAAAATATCTAACTTTGAGGTTTTAGACTTGGCCCTAGCCCACTTGACTTTTCTCTGGGCTCTGCCCCTGTTCTCTTGACCTCTGACTGACCGGCCATTGCCAGCGATGTTGCAGTAGTTGCAGCTTTTCCTTCTGCAGTCAACTCTGGAAAGTCCTCTTGCAGAGAAAATGATTTGTGATCTAAGTAGTGTCCTGATTTAGGGATAATATGGTGAGAATGATGATTCTTCGCTAATATATTTAATCTATTCATTCATCCGATTTCATCCATTCAGTCAACTCACTTCTTCCTCCAGATGTAATGTCGCTCCAGAGTACCCCTGCCTCCCCCGCAGTCATGTGACCTGGATGTGATGACATCATCATTCCAGAGGTACCAATCTCTGACGTCTGCAGAGATTATGTAATTATTTTATTACATGTATTTATATTTGTAGAATGACTGAGAAAGAATGGATAATTTCTTGTCTGATGATCAGAAAAAGGGTAAAATGAGAAGAGAACCTGACGATGCAGTGATGCATTTCCTACCAGCTGCTGCTGCGAGGACTTCTGGGCCGACGTCATCGTCGTCGTCATCATCATCATCGATGCTTGTCCTGCAACTGATGATGCTGATGCTGGCGATGTTACTGATGAACCTGGGAATGAGTTGTTGGTCATCATCATTGACATCATTGATGGTGGTGTCATCTGTTTCTCTTCTTTCCATCCTATTGAATTAATTTTAACATCGTGAATGATGATGATGGTTGGTGCTTAAAATGGAAAACAAGAACAAGCCACACACAAATGCATTATCATAATCACGTAGTCACATTTGCCTGAAGCTTTTTTAAATTGAAAAAAAAAACTAAACACTAAATAAGGATTACTAAGATCAAAAAATCAAAATGCTAACTGTAGCAAAAAACAATAGAAACCTGATAAAGTAGACAAACTATTGTTGATGTTATTGGTACTTTGGATATTACCGGACGCAGTTGATGTCACAATGTTACTTCCTTCTTTACTTTGCTGCTGCTGTTGTTGTTGTGATGTGTTTGTTGAGCTGGTCAGGCTTTTGATGCTAGGGAGATTAGCTGGAGGTGGCATACGACGAACACTCTGAACTTTGCCCAACACTTGTAACCCATGCTGTCTTGTTGCTGTTTGATTGAAAATTTTTTTCCGGAGAACTAGAAAATATAAAATTGTACTATCAACAATAAATAACTATTAAAGTGAAAACATAAACAATTTTGATAAGATGGAATAAAAGTAAACTCAACAAACTTGTATTTGCTTTAGGAGGTGATGCATTTGAACCCTTGTAAATAGTGTTTATATCAATGCCTTTAAACTTGGTCGACTGCTTTTCATTCTTTGACGTTGTTGATGAGTTTGTCGTGTTCGTTGTTGATGTTGATGATGAGAGTACTGATGACATGATGTTAAAGGGAACATTGAATTTTTATTCTTTTCAATACCCTATGAACGGTCCGTGTGCTCTGCAGTGAAAAAGAACACATATATTATGGAAAAAATTACATTTTAATTTTTATAAAATAATTCTTTTATTACCAGATTTTACATTATAATGCAAAGAATTGCATTTGATTTTTTTCAATACAATTTAGTTTTTTAGAATGTAACTAACAGAAAAATTAAAATTTGTTAAAATTAAATGTAATGTAAAGTTAAAATGCTACAACAAAAATAGATCACAAGATATGAATTATTAATGTGACAGACATTTGTAAAAAAAATGAGTCAAGAAACACTGAAGGAGCTCTCTCACCAATCATAAAACTACATATTCATACCTATGCTAATTGAATAAAAATTTACCTAAAACAATAATGGTTTATAAACTATTAGCAGCGCCATGTTTTATTAGGGAGAGTAATGACCATCAATGAACAAAGGAAAAACGTACTAACAAAACAACGGGTCCGTCGCAAGTGGGTCTGGTTGAAATCGTGAAAATCCGACAAAAAATTAAATAACTTAAATCGTTTAATAAGTTAATCTTCAACTAATTTACGTCCGCCGCTCTCTCAAAATACGAAATAATCCGAACCGTCAATGGAGTCCGATGAATCCTTCAATATAAGCAACTTATTTTAAATATTTTAAAATGGCGTCAGTGATGCTACAAACAGCCACACTCAATTCAATCAAGCAATTAATCAACCAACCAAGCAATTAAATCAATCAATCAATCAAGGAAGTAAGCAATTAAATCAATTTGTAAAATTGATTTAATTGTGGAAATTATTGAAGAAATAATTTAGATTGAGACTAAATAAACATATTATTTTTAGGTATTATATATTTGAATTCCAACACAAGATGAAACAATACCAAATTTTATAAAAGTGAGTAGAGTAGAATAAAAATACGAAACAGTATTAATTTTTATAAAAGTACATGTTTTCCATATTTCAATTCCAACACATAATACTGACGGAGGTATATGATTACAGATTTGAAATATGTAAACTATACATATTTAAAATATTAATAGTCAATATAAGATATGATTATTAGATAGATGACAGACATGATGTTAACATTCATATAATAAATTAATAAGTTAAGATCATTTCAATTGGAGATTTGAAAACTTTATTGAAAAATGTCACCAAATGACTGTACACAAACCTATAAAATTTGAAATACACAAATTTACATAAAAACTGATAGTAAAAATTATAGACATTAAACTATCGCTAATTACGTTTCAACTGACAAGCTGATTGATGAAATTTTAAAACGATGTTCGTCGTTATTGCTGCCTTTTGATCATTGTTGGTCTTGTTGCTCCACAAATGTTGCCAACGTGTTGTCTTCTACGGCTATTACTATACATTCCACACCATCGAGACCCTTGTTTGAAAAAAATTACACGATTTTTATATATATATGGGATCATTAAACAACATATACTGATAGTAATTAACTTTTAATTTGATTTTATAGTTGTCTTATTCTAGTCTGTAGATCATATTTTATATTAATTATTTTATTTCAATCATTTCAGCTTCCTACCTTTTTAGTCTTGATGAGTTTATGATCTTTGAATTCAACGAGCTGGGTCCTCAGAGTGGGTTCTGAATTGACCAGGAAGGCCTCTCTGCACTTCAAGTAGAGATCAGGGAACGCAATGCCTGGTGAGATGGAGAAAGAAAGAATCAATGTATCTAGTAATCAACTGATTCACTACAAGTCAACCAACCTTGATATCCGTGTTCACTTTTAGCCTCGAGTTGGTACTTGGAAATTAGAATAAATATTCCTCTGGCATTTGGTGTGAGGCTTTTCATAACGTGCGTCAGTGAACTGAGCACCAACACTCCGGATTGTTGTACTAGGATGGAGTTTTCGTAAGACGTCTCCATTGAGTATGTCTCGAATGTTGTACAGTCGAACCAGACCCAGTTCAGTTGGCTCATCTTGTTGTGGTCCCACACTGTATAAATATGAAAAAATTATTATAAAATGATACATTATACAAGCATATGGATATGAATTATATATATTCATGTTAAGTCTGCATCTTTCTGAGTCTAGCTGCTGATTTCTCTACGGCATCTATCCTAATCTTGAGTAATCTCTTCCAGTGCCACTCAGCCTGGTCTCCATTTTTGACTTGTTTGACATCCATCTATCATTTTTTCAATAACAAATATTACGTACAAAATATACAAATGTGTATATATTCATGGCTTGCTTGTAACCAAATCCTAACCAATCCTTCTCAGTGTTGCTCAAACCCATACATTTTTTTGGGGATCGTTAATATTTATATAAATTACATACTGTATATATATATATATATATATATATATATATATATATATATATATACATACTTGGTACACAAATACATACACATCATACAAATACAGAAAATGCAACTTACATAGTGGCGCATTTATATGGTCAATAGTAGCAATGATGTGTATGCCTTTAATGGTGCACAGCAGACTAAATGTGTTCTGTATTTTCTCATTTCTTAGGCATGTACCATCAATATTGTTCAGCAGTATAAATACATCAGGATTGCCTGATTGTGTGATTGATTGATTGTGTGATTGATTGATCGATTGATTGATTATAAATTAACAGATTGACGACATGACTGATTGATAATATTTCGCGGTTTATTTAGAATAAGTTTGATGAACCGAGTTATGAATGATGTTTATTAGTTACAAACAACTGACTGAAATTTAAACATTTAAAATAAACTAACAAATCAATGCACTAGCAAACCAACCAACCAACCAGTTAGCTAACCTCTTTCCAGAAAAATTTTCTTGACCCTATCAACCTGGTCAGAGGCTGAGGCAGGCAACGTCACGTCACCACAATCCAGAGACTCACATAGAGCCAGCATTATCTGAAAAGTCACACACACATACACACACACACATACACAAACACACGCACACATACACACACACAAAAATTCGTATTTAGATGTATATAAACGAGCAAACAAAATATTTCACAAAATAAATTATTTAATATAGCATGACAATCTTGAAACCAAAAAAAATTTAAAAATCAGTAAACTGACAGATTTTAATGTGAGGCTGGGAAAGAATCCATTAACAACGATGCATGTATAATCACTGAGAAGCTGCTGTCTCATCATTTCAAGCAGCTTTGCTTTCGAACCAAGGCCATGAAGAAGGATGTTGAAGTTCTGGCTGAATGAGTGAGTGAATGAGGGAGTGAATGAATGAGTGAATGAGGGAGTGAATGAATGAGTGAGTGAATGAGTGAGTGATTGAATAATGAAAATAATATTCCAAGCATCAAAGGCAATACTTACGTCATAAGAACCATCCAACGTTCAAATAGGCAGGACCATTTCTCATATAATCTCTTCCTCTCAACTCGATACAGGAATTCAAACTCGCCTAATATCCTCACTACCTCTGATGGTTCCATCTTTGGCACCCCCAATCTCGAGAGAGTTCTATCAGATGTCGACGACAAGGATGTTGAAGATGATTTTCTCGAAGTCTGGTGGTGCTGCTCAAAATAATTCTCTGCTGATTCTTTGGTCACCTGATTGTTAATGGGTTGTTGTTGCTAGTTATGCCAGTGGAGTTCCGCGTTAGTTAGCTTCCAGTTTAATTTTTCGATTCTTCTAATGGTAGATTGTAAATCATTGTCAAGTTTCTTGAGTTCATTCAAAACCAGAATTTTTATTTAATCTAAGCATGATAGAACAGAAAAGCTTAAAGGCTTGAAATAAACAAAAATTTTAATTTTGAACTCAAGAAACTTAACAATGATTGATTTACGATCTACCATTAGAAAAATTAAACATTTCTGACAGTCATAATCCAGTATACATACATACATACATACATACCTGTCTGTGCGAAGCGTTTAACATATATTAAAGCTGAATCAGGATATGATTATTACTTCCCTATAGTTCTAATCAATTATGGGTTCATATATACATACATACATACATACATACATATATAAATTTTTACAATATTCTGTAAATTCTATTTGCAGCATGGATTCGGAAAATAAGTTTATTTTGAATTTTAATAAACTAAATGTTCTCCTAAAAACTTTAGTGAAAAAAATCGAAAAAACGAACAACAAACATATTAACGCCAAACATTCGGTAGAATTTATAGAATATTGTAAAAATTATGGTCTTTTACCGACACACACACACACACACACACACACACACACACACACACACACACACACACACACACACACACACATATATATATATATATATATATATAAAAACCAGAATATTGTCATTGTCTTTAGCTGTGTTGTCAGCCTTCTTCAACTTTCCCTTGGTTCTTCGTGCTCCAACCAGAGAAGGAGAAAGTGACTTTTTACTTAATGATGTTTTAGATGAAGATGATGGTGTCAGTGACGATTTTGATGACGGAGTCATTGTTATGTCTGTGTTGAGTGCTGTGTTTCTATTCTTGGTCGGGGTTTTTGTTTTGTCTTGATCTCTGCTACCCTCATTGTTGTTACTATCTCCCTCTTCGTCATTCGTGACGTCATCCTCTTCATCTTCATCGTCATCGTCATCTAGATCTGTGTCTAACTCGTCCGATGAAGAGGACCCTAAACGAAATAGTGATAAAAATTGTGATGATAATGTTAAAATTGAATGTCATTATTGATAAAATTATGAAAAAATCTTTAATTTAAATTTTGCCCTACCAACAAAAGCAGCAACAAATACCTTCAGCCTGCAGTCTCTTCCATATTCTCTGTGGTGTCTTCCTAAGTTTTGTTGATCTTGTCGGTGTAGTAGCTTTTGTAGTTGGTGTTGTTGTTTTCGTTGGTGATGACATTAATGCAGTTGTTTTTGCTGTCGTGGCTTGGAATGTTGGCCGATCACAAGTAGCTGAACTAAGTCTCAGGGGTCTTTTAGTCTTTGATGTTGAAGTTGTTGTTGCTGTAGTTGCTGTAGTTGTTGTTGCTGAAGTTGTTGTAGCTGGAGTTTTCATTAATGAAGAGTTACCTAGATCATCATCATCTGTAATTGAATCATAATTAATTCTCATTATTTTCATAAAAATAAATGAAAACATCATCCTATCATCATCATTCTTGTAACAGAATCAATCACATTATTAATATCATTAGTGTTATTGGCATTGGTCACAGTTGTTAGCATCCATTTGCTGAGTCTAGCCCTGGCACCCATCCATGTTTACCATCATTATCACCTTCATCATCATCATCTTCATCACCTTCATCTTCATCACCATCATCATCACCATCGCCATCACCATCACCATCATCATCACCATCATCACCATACTGACCGAAAAAATGTACTACACTTCTCCTTGAAGATGGTGTCTTCTTCAGAATGGAGCGAGGAGTTCCAAGGTTCGTCTTGCTCTCGTTGCTGTTCTCATTTTTTGGAGTCGATGGCAAGTGAGGATTAAAATCCACTTTTGAAAATCTTCTCAATGGCGTTCTTGGGACTGTTGAGCCAGCTGCTGCTGTCATATTTGGGAAATTTGTTTCCGTTGTTGCTTGGCGTAGTGCCGGCAGTTGATCTACTGGTAAGATGGTGTTGTTGTCGTTGTTGTTGTTGTTGTCTTGATGGAGATGCTGGTGATCTCTGCTCACAATTTCACTGGCTGGTTGTAATTAGATTCGATGAAAACCAAGGTTTGAAATGTAAAATCTGATTCAAATAAACTTCAACCAATCAATATGACATCTCACCGACTATCCAAACAAAAAATTCACAAATTCAAATTTTGAAAATATGTACATTGGCAATAAAACTGAACGTCAAAATTATCGAATAAATAAATCAGGAAACCAAATCAATTGAATAAAAAAAATTAACCTCTTCTTTTCAACTTCACCATCTTGTTGGGAACTTTGAAGCCGAACATGTCAACGCCAAGAAGATCACTGCAACCACCACTGCTACTACTATTAACTAGGTTATAACATTATTTATTCATTAATTTATTACTTAACTATATATTTATTTAATTATTAAATTAATTAATTTATTTATTAATTACAGTTTTAACATTATTTTATAATATATGTTGTTATAAAAAGTTAATTCATTAGGCCTGCCAAATCACTTCAGACTAAGAAAAATTAATTTTATTATTATTTACGAAATATTTAATAATATTTCATAATAATTTGAAAAAAGAATAATTTAGAATAATAATATAAATTAATAAAAAATTTAAATATGAAATAAAAATACCGAAAATTATAAATAAATGCAAATAGATGACAATCAAAATGCCATTATTATTGTTACTGGTATAATTGTAATAACAGTACCTGATAAAATAATTCTGGAAAAATTCTGAATTCTAAAAAAACCTTGAAAAATTCTTGAAAAATATCAACCAAACCATTAAGATGTTTAGACGGGGTGGCAACGTCGTCAGCATCCACCAGCATATCGTCTGCTTTTAAATTCTCACCATCTTCACACTCATTTCCTCCAATCTTGGAATGTGATTTTGTTGGGACATGACTGATTCTTTTTTCTGGAAAATGTTTAAAATGTGCTTGGGAAAAGCTAGCAAATGTAAATACTTGGAAAAAGTTAGCGAATGTTCAGTATAAACTTTAATTTAAAATTTAAATTAAAGTTTATTTATTTAAACTTTAAATAATGTTTAATATCAATATTTAATTTTTGAATGAATGTTGAAAAAAATTTACAGATTTATTTAGAATTAGGTAATTTCCTTTATTTCTATTGGAATTGAATTACTGTAAATGTAATTCATTTACATTTATAGTAATATTATGTAATAATTACAATGTAAAAATAAAAATGACTGTCCTCTTAACTCTTATTTTATATTTGCCTTAAAAAATTATGATTTTTACAAAATTCAACATGATATTCATATGCAGATTTGATATGAATGAAAATAAATGATACAATGAACAAATAATTAATTTTAATAAGATTAATTTATTTTAATTTAAATTAATTATTAACATTATTATTAATAAAATAAAAATATAACATCAACTTTTTTTCTGTTTAATGGGCAGTATGTGCTCCATGACATCGTCAGCCCCAACAAACCTTACAAAAACTTCTTTTTTGTTACTCTTGGGAGCCATGATTTACGCAAAAAAGATAAATATATTTAAAAATCATACAAAAATAAAGTATTAATGTAAAGTTTCTCCAAAAAATATTTTCTTATAAAAGTTAACATTTAAAGTGGCGCTCATAAACAAAGTTAATTATAAAGCGCTGGTTACACTTGAATAAAAATTCACGTCTCTAACGTTTCATGTATCAGTCAGACCTTTGCAATCAAAAATCTTCTCATGTTCTTATACATTTTTCATATTTTAGCAATAAATTTGGCTGATAATTTGGTTTTGTAATGATAAAATGAATAAGCAAGGCAAACTATCGGGGATTTTGCAGCTTTTTCCATCATTTCAGCTATTCCAATAGATAGTTTTCATGTGTGTACACTATGTAAGAATTTGTCGTAATAAACATTTAGAGCTGATTTAACAAGTCTTTTTAAATTTGATAATCTTGGTAAGTATTTTTTTTTGTCACTTATTGTTATAAAAGAAATAAAAAAATGACCAATCTTTAAAAGAAGGCTTTCTTTTTAGTTTAGTGCTACTATAACAGCAACATTATTACTACAGATACAACTGTTTCTACTACACATAACCTCTTCCAACATTCACAACTGTTTATTGTTACAGTTATACACTCATCTACCGATACTCTATTCTAATTATATGGATACTCCCATCGCTACTGCTTTACGATATCACATAGTACAGCTATTTGCACTGTTACAAAGACAAATTTTACTATACCTTATCACAAAATTAGCTAATTGTACCACTACTACAAATGCGTCTACAACTTCTTCACGACTACTATTACAACAACTACTACTACTCTGGAGGCCAGTACTTTGACTGCAAGAATCGCAATTACCACTGCCACCACTTAAACGCTGGTCATAAACATGGTTTGTTAGAGAGAGATAGAAAGAGTGCTACACATTCTTCTCGTACTCATGGGAGCAATTTCTACTGAAACTCAGCTGAACAATCTAACACCTCAGTAATTGTCGCATTCTTTCCGAGATAGTAGTAGTAGTAGTGGTGGTGGTGGTGGTGGTGGTGGTGGTGGTGGTGGTGGTGGTAAAAGTAGTGGTAGTAGTAGGAGTAGTAATAATAATAATAATAATAATAATAATAATAATAATAATAGTAGTAGTAGTAGTAGTAGTAGTAGTAGTAGTAGTAGTAGTAGTAGTAGTAGTAGTAGTAGTAGTAGTAGTAGTAGTAGTAGTAGTAGTAGTAGTAGTAGTGGTAGTAGTGGTAAAAGTAGTACTATTAGTAGGTAGTATAGAGTTAGTTTTACCCGATAAAGGTTTCATTGTTTGTTGTTAATGTTACAAAAATCATTAAAAGTCAAGGTTAGTATCTGAAGTACAGTTTTTTTTCTATAATGATAAAATATAGGTGTGGAATGGTCAAAATCAATTCAAGATATCAGTTTGTTTGTAAGTGTGTATCTGTGTGTGTGTGTGTGTGTGTGTGTGTGTGTGTGTGTGTGTTTACGTGTGTGTGAGTGAGTGTGCGTACGTGTGTATGTACGTGAAGCAACAATATGATGCATGTATGTGAATTATTAAGTAGGTCGTTTGTCATTGGCTGATGTGTATGTTTGTTTAATTAATCATTGATGTTGTTTTACTAGCATTTTCTGTATTTATATGTGTTTATGTTTATCTGTGTGTGTTTCTGTGTATGTATGTGTGTGTATGTGTTGTATGTGTGTGTATATGTATGTGTTGTATGTGTGTTTGTTAATCAACTTGTTTGCACTGCCTGCTGAATGAAATGAAATTTTCTGTTGGTTTAATTCGTGTGTTGTGTGCCAGCGAGTAGCGATTTGTTTGACTTCCAGTTCACATTTTGCTCCTTTTTAAATTAATTAATTTTGCATTTTTTTTTAATCTATCGAAAATGGATATACATCTGAAAAATCTATAATTTTTTCACTCATACTATAAACATATCCATTCGTCTATAGTTTATCTATCAATTCATCTATCCATGAATGCATGCATGCATGCATTCATGTATCTATTCATTCATCTCGCTATCTATTAATCTATTTCATCTATATCTCTATCCATCTATTCACTCATTCATTCATTCGCTCATTCTTTCAGTGACTCACTCACTCATTTATTCGTTCATTAATTTATCCATTCTTTCATTCATTCATTCATTCAACTTTTTATCCATCCGTCCGTCCATCCATATGAGAGCAGCATATTTTTCACATTTGGTCGCTGGTTGCGTCCCGAAACGGTCGCACAACGGCCGCAAGTCTATTAAACGCTCGCGAAGAATTTACAAAAGAAAGCAATGCATATTTAATAAGATGGCAGGCAGGCAAGCTCTTACTGAAATGCGCACACTGTCTGTCTGTCTTTCTGTCTGTCTGTCTGTAGGTACGTTCGCCTCTTTGCATGTGCGGTCTTGTCTTGAATGCTAATTTTGTTTATTAGGGAATGTTGTTGCTGTAGTGAGGAGTGAGTGAGTGAGTGAGTGAGTGAGTGAGTGAGTGAGTGAGTGAGTGAGTGAGTGAGTGAGTCAGTCAGTCAGTCAGTCAGTCAGTCAGTCAGTCAGTCAGTCAGTCAGTCAGTCAGTCAGTCAGTCAGTCAGTCAGTCAGTCAGTCAGTCAGTCAGTCAGTCAGTCTGCCAGTCAGTCAGTCAGTCGGTTAGTCAATCGGTTAGTCAGTCAGCGAGTGAGTGATTTTGTAGACGAATGAATAAAAGACGGAATAAATGAATGAATGAATGAACGAACGAACGAACGAACAAACGAACGAACGAACGAACGAATGAATGATTGAATGAATGAGAAAATGTAATTTTGAGTTTTCGCGAAGTGAATTGATATTGCTACAATCAATAAACACGCAAACTCTAAGTGTACAAACGAACCACGGACGAACAAACGATGAACGGATGAACAATAGAAAGAAGGAACAAGAACATAAACTGCTGAATATTGAATGAATGAATAATTTTAAGAATGAGTAGATAATTAAATATAAGTATCTATATTGAGAATTGACTACAATTACGACGACGATGATAATGGTAATAAGGTTAATAATAAAAATGATAATAATAACACTAATACAACAACAACAACAACAACAACAACAACAACAACAACAACAACAACAACAACAACAACAACAACAACAACAACAACAACAACAACAACAACAACAACAACAACAATAGCATCAACAACAACATCAACACCAACAACAATAAATACGTCTAAAACAACAACAGCATCATCAACAACAACAACAACATTAACAACAACAACAAATACATCTACTACAACAACAACAACATCACCAACTACAAATACATCTACAACAACAACAAATACATCTAAAACAACAACAAATACATCTACAACAACAACAACAACAATAAATACATCAACAACAACAGCATCATCAACAACAACAACATCTTTAATATTCAATACAGCAGCGACTTTAGCTGGAAGAAAGTTTATATCATAAAAAAAAATGAAAAAAGTAGTAAAAAAATAAATAAAAACAAATACCAAACACCAAAACAATCAACAAAATACACAGCTAAATGCAGTCGACCAACGAAAATATCATGAATATTTAACAATTCCTTAGCCACACCTACCTCATCTCCTATTGGTCGAAGCAACTGTCAGTCAAGTTAGATTTGTAAGTGTTGCCGAGGTTGTTCTTGAAGATAAGGAGGCTGGCTTTTCTTTTATCCGTCCGTCCATCCATCCTTTCATTCATTCGTTCATTCGTTCGTCTTTCTATCTTTCTTGGTTGTTTGTTGGCCGCGCTCTTTCAAAAGATGCGTGCTTATATCATGTATGTATGTATGTATGTATGTACGTACGTACGTACGTACGTACGTATGTATGTATGTATGTATGTATGTTTGTATGTATGTATGTATGTATGTATGTATGTATGTATGTATGTATGTATGTATGTATGTATGTATGTATGTATGTATGTATGTATGTATGTATGTATGTATGTATGTATGTATGTATGTATGTATGTATGTATGTATGTATGTATGTATGTATGTATGTATGTATGTATGTATGTATGTATGTATGTATGTATGTATGTATGTATGTATGTATGTATGTATGTATGTATGTATGTATGTATGTATGTATGTATGTATGTATGTATGTATGTATGTATGTATGTATGTATGTATGTATGTATGTATGTATGTATGTATGTATGTATGTATGTATGTATGTATGTATGTATGTATGTATGTATAACATAATAAAACTTTATAAATAATTTTTCTTAGGTCTTTGCTTTACTCTTAATAGCAGTTGGTTAGTTGCTGTATTGGGTTAATATTTTTTCAATTTGTATGTATGTGTAAATGTGTGTGTGTTTCTGTATGTGTGTGTGTGTTTCTGTGTGTTTCTCTGTGTGTGTGTGTGTGTTTGTATGCGTGCATGCGTTTCACATACGTTCGTATGTATATTAATTCACTTATTAATTATTAATCCATATAATTCACTTCTAGTTAAAACGTTTGATACGTCACAGTTTGATACTAGCTAGTAGTACTGAATACTTCAACATTGTATGGTTAAACCATGAGAAGCGTCTAAATAGCTTGGACACTACTTACTTACCTACTCAAATACTTCTCAAAGTGGAGTCGGTTGGAGTTTTTCTTTTCCACTATTGTAAAGGAAAATCTCCACAACAAGTAAATTAGCCATTAACAATAATAACAATAATAATAATAATAATAATAATAATAATAATAATAATGGGAACATCCTTTTATTTTCTAACTCCAAATACCAATTATTAATAATGAAATAATTATAAAATCCTATTTAATCTAATGTAATATAATATAATAATAATAATAATAGTAACAATAACAACAACAACACATCAACTGCAATTGAATTGCCATGCTGGCCGTGAGGTCAGAGGCCGCAGCTGACATCAATTTGATTAACAACGACAACTACAATAACAATAATAATAATAATAACATTAATAATAGCAATAATAATAATAACAACAATAACAACAACAAAAGCATCGGTAAACTTTACACTAACAATTCAGCCAACAACAGTAACAATAGCGATATCCAAAAGTTTAAATACATTGACAACAACAACAATAACATCAACAACAACAGCGACGACGACGAATATATAAATAACATTTACAACAGCAAAAACATCAACAACATACTTCATGACAACAGCCAGACAATGACGAAACACATAGACAACAACAACAACATCAACAACAACAACAAACACAACAACAACATCAGCAACACAAT
>NW_008704349.1:1181610-1197148 GCF_000326865.2 Helobdella robusta | reverse complement strand
TTCATCTCGCTCTTGTCCTTGTAACATTGTTAATGTTGTTGACGTGTTTGTTGAAGTTGTTGTAGTTGTTATTATTATTATTATTATTATTATTACTGTTGTTGTTGATGATGTTGTTGTTGTTTGTATTTCTTGGAAACATCTTTCTATTCTCATCAGAGCTCTCAACAACCAACTCCTCCTCTCTACTGTCATCATCGTCATCTGCATCCAAGTTACAATCTTTCGCTTTCTTGAATTCATCATCATTTTCATCATCGTCGTCATAATTGTTATTATTATTACTATTATTATAATTATCATTATTATTACTATTATTATTATTATTGTTATTGTTATTGTTGTTGTTGTTGTTGTTGTTGTAGTTGTTGTACTTTTTATTCTTTTTTTCATCCATCTCGAAATTATTCCCATCTGTCGGTCCATCTTCGCAGGCCTTATCGCTGTTAATTTTTTGACGATTTTTGTCAAGAGCCCCATCCGCCATTTTGTTTTTTCGATCGAGCGTCACGTGATCAAACGCTAATTTCTTGCCGTCATCCTCATAGTAACCCATCTCCTCGACCCTATATTTGATCTTTGGTAATGAATTTTTGGCCGTCCATTTCCTGTTCGGGTAGGTTGCGGTTTTAATTTCCGGTTGGTTGCTTTTTTGAAATTTGTGATTGATTTTGTCGGATGCTGCTGCTGCTGATGACGACGATGATGATGATAATGATGATGATAATGATGATGATGATGAGATGGACGACGACGACGATGATAGCAGTGATGATGACAAAAACATCACCACATCCAGATACTTTCAAGCTGGTATGAACGAGATGATGAGACAATACATGGAACAGCCGGCAAATGCGTTTCTAAACTTTCAACAGCAACAATTTAACTTTTTGCAACATCAACAACAACAACAATGGAGTGACAACAACAACAACAAAAACAAGAACAAAAATAATAATAATAACACCAACAGCAGAAAGCGGAAGTTTGATCAAAACAACAACAGCACAGACATTAATATCAATTTTGCTGTCAAAAAAACATTTACGGATGACGTAGAAAAAAAGTTGGATGATACAAACTACAACAACAACAACAACAACAACAAAAATAATAATAATAATCACATTAACAAAAATAATGATGATGATGATATTTATGGCGATGACGACGAAGATGATGCAAAGATCATAGATGTTGTTGCAATTAAAGCTGAAACAGACAACAACAACAACAACAACAACATCAACAGTAAACCGAGATGCAATAGAAGTAATAATGATGAAAATAACATTAACACAAGTATTAATAATAATAATAATAACAATCACTCAACTTTAAACTATAATCCACTTTTACAATTTCCGTTTAATCCGTATTTAGTTGGGCACTGGATGAACCAAAACAGCAATAATTACAACAATAACAACAACAACCAAAACAACAATAAAAATAATAATATTAATAATAATAATGATAATGATAATGATGACAACGAGAGTAAAAGTGATGCTGATTGCTACGCCAATATGTCTAAGATGAGGATGACAAACGAACTCGACGATAACAACATGTGTGCCGACGGTGATGGTGCTGGTGCAAAGGATTCGTTGAAAAATTTGGAAACTGACAAACGCACATGTGAAACGCTGCAACAACCACTGCAGCCACAGCAGCAGCAGCAACAGCAGCAACAACAGCAGCAGCAGCAACAGCAGCAACAACAGCAGCAGCAGCAACAACAACAGCAGCAGCAGCCACAACAGCAGCAACAACAACCACAACAGCAGCAGCAACAACAGCAGCCACAACAACAAAACTCTTGCAAAAACAAAATTTTATTCTCGGCGGAAAGTTTGCTCGAGAATAAACCTTCTATTAACAACAATAAGAACAGTAACAACAGCAGCAACAGCAACATTAAAAACAGCAACAACATTAGCAATAACTACAACAACAACGAAAAAAATGTTCCTAGCCCTCAAAACATTAACGTAACAGAACATATGAAGTTGAGTTCAAGCGAAGTTCACAAAGATACAGAGAATGGTTGTTGCCAAAATGATATAAACAACAACAAAAACAACAACAACAACAATAATAACATCAACAACAGCAGCAGCAGTAGCAGCAACAACAACAACAATACTGACGACAGTAACAATGATGACTTCACTAGCAGCCCAAATAGTAGCTTCCCAGCCACACATGCAACTGCACCTCATTTTTTTCCGAGCTTTTTGAATCCGGCTTTCGCAAAGTTGAGAGCTTTCTTAGAAGCCATGAAATGGAACGAACAAAAACATTTCTTACATTTAAAATTGCAACAGCAGCAGCAGCAACCACTACATGACCACTTTCAACAGCAACAACGCAATTTTTATTTTTCTCAAGTCAGCCCCGAGTCGTTGCCGACATTAGCCACACAGAGCAGCTACGACAGCAACCACAACAGCCACAACAAACTCTACCAAGACATAACTAACTTTATAAACAACGAAAAGTTCAAACAAACATTCAGCAGCTGCAGCAACCACAGTGTCGTCAGCAGTCCAATCGCGAAGAAGAAACGAACCAAAGTCACGGATACTCGCTTATCTCCAAGGGCTGCCAGAGCAATGATGCACGAGAGCATTTCGCATCACCATGGCAACATCATCAACAACAACAACATTGATAACATCAACAACATTTTGTGCAACAACAATGCTATGAATAAAATCTACAATGAGGGCCGTAATCCAAACAACTGTAACGTCAATAATTTTCTCCCACCTACTGACAACAACAACAACAACAATGCTGAATCACTATCACCAAATTGCGGACAGACTTGTGAACTTGAAAAATCGTCAGACAAGTCCAGCAGTCCTCCTCTGAAACACCCAACCACAACCATCAACCAACAACAGCAAATTTGGCATCCTTTTGATTTATTTAAAACAAACCAACAACAACAACATCAGCAACAACAGCAGCCACAACATCCTCCACAGCAACTTCTACTGCCACAAACCCCATCCTTGCAACCGCCCGACACCTACCCACCATTTTTCTTTCCTCCACACATTGTTGCGGACCTTCTGAAGAACGGAAACCATCTCAACGAGAGTAGCAAGTTTCCATTTTTCCCAAACCCATCATCACACGCTGCGGCGTTCAACTACTTTTCATACTACCACCATCACCAACAGCATCACCCGCCTACAAATCCGGCGAGTTTTTTCACGGCCGCATTTACACACGGACTCTCAGAGGAGTACATACGCAAGATGAAGACCATCAGAAAGTTATCCCCATCGTCGCCATCTTCACCGCAGACGCTCGTTTCTGCCAACGCTGTAGCCACCACTGCAAATCCTAACTTGTCAGTAGTTGCGGCGTCTTCATTGGCCTCAAGTGACTACAACTACGGTAGCCACAACCAGTCTACTGTTAGAGATTCTCTCTTATCGCGCTCCAGTCCAATCAACTACCAAGGTTCCAACTCTTTACCATACTCTCACTCTCATCACCATCTCTCTCAACATCATCATCCTCCCCCTCTTCCTCCTCCTCCTCAACACCATCACCCTTACTCTCACCCCTACCGCCATGTTGTCGGCCAGTCATCTAACCTTCACCTCCATCACCACCAATCGTCGCAACTTCCGATTGGCAGCCATTTCCGGTTTCATCATCAGCAGCAGCTGCCGACGAAGTTATCCGGATACGGAAGTGGTGGCCGCCTGAAGGGACAACAACAACAACATCATCATCATCACCATCATCAACATCATCACCAGGGCACGCCCTCAAATTATTTAGGAGGCGGAGGGCTGATGAGGTACGGGGCTGATGTGGAGAGGAATTACGATGGAGCGGACGGCCAGCATCTTATATCCTTTTTCTTGAAGAGATTTTTTTTTGCTTGTCGATGTTGTCACTACAAATGTTTATTATTATTATTATTTATTGTTTATTATTGTTATTATTTTTTAAACAGTAAATGTTTATTCGGGATGTTCCAATCAAATTTGTTTCATATTCGGCATCTGTGTTTTGTCCTTAATGGATCAATTTTATCTATCCTGGCACCCACCATCATCATCATCATCATCATCAACATCATCATTCTTTTTCTTCTTTTTATTGTTATTATTATTTTCATCGTCATCATGGTTTCTTTCAAATTTTTCCAACAAACACACCAGTACCCTAACCCCAATGCATCTTAGGAAGGCCAAGCTCATGTTCTTTTACGTCAGGTAAGACCATAGCGATGATGGTGATATTGAAACATACAAACAAACATACAAACACATACACATACAAACAAACATACAAACAAACATACATACAAACATACAAACAAAGGTATCCAAGTTCTGCTATACTTAAAATCTACTTCCCCGACGTTCGTTTCAACAAGAACAACACCGCTCAACTCGTGAAGTGGTTCAGTAATTTCAGGTCAGTAATTTTATTATTATTATTAATAATAATAATTATTATTATTATTATTATTATTGTTATTATTATTATTATTGGTGTTGTTGAGGTTGGCCCATTCTCATAACGGCGTTTCCTTGCACGGACTATTAAATATTGAATGTGTTGATTGAGGCTTATGTGTATGTTTGTCTGTTTTGGATGTGTGTGTGTGTGTTTTGTGTGTGTTTGTATTGGGTCTGTGTGTGTTTTGTGTGTGTGTTCTGTGTGTGTGTGTGTGTGTGTGTGTGTGTGTTTTGGGTGTGTGTGTGTGTCTTTTTAAAAAACAAAAACACCGCAATATATATTTTGTATATATTTTGTATAATATTTGAGTATATACGTAAGAATTTATTTATTAATGTGTGTATGTATGTGTGTGTATGTATGTGTTGTGTATGTATGTATGTATGTGTGTGTGTGTGTGTATGTATGTTTGTGTGATATATGTGTGTGTGTATGTATGTTTGTGTGATATATGTGTGTGTGTGTATGTATGTTTGTGTGTAGGTGTGTATACTTGCGTACATTTCAAACACCCACACACAGATAAACATATTGAAGATTGTTAATAATATTGACTATTGAAGATGCATATTATGTGAGTTATGTTGCATCTAATTTGTATGTCAATGCGTACATACAAACACACGCACACACACACATACAAACCCACACACACACTTTCATGCATACACATACATACATTCATACACATGCGGACATACTTGAATGTACACACGTTTGTGGGAAAGGATTTATACAGAAATGTGCACACTTAGTATCATTAATACCGGTATAACATTAAAAACCCCATTACAATCTCATGAGCGTATGTGTTTGTATGCACTTGTATGCTCGTACGTACAATCACATAGAGGAAGAATAGGGAGAAAAAAAGACAGAGAAAGACAGAGAGAAAAAGAGAGGTAGAGAGAGAAAGAAAGAGAGAGAGAATCATAGAGGCATAAAAAAATTATGAAAATTTTTCAAGTATGATTACAAAAGAAGTTTGTAAAATTGATGTATAAAAATGTATAAAATAGAGAGAGAGAGAGAGAGAGAGAGAGAGAGAGAAAAGAAGAAAGAGAGAGATGAAAAGATAGTTAAAAATAAAAGATGCCTAGATAGTTGGATCGATTGTGCAAACTTGAGGAGAAAATGAAGCAAATATAATTTGCCAAAAACTCCGTTGGTTGGCAACAGATGTTTGCAGCAAATTCATAAAAAACTTCAATCTGCAGAGTTTCAAAAATCGCTCAAAAAATTAATTATCTCGAGAAATGGAAACAACAACGGCTTGCATGGATATCTTTATAAAAATACTATCTTTTAAACTAGTTTTCCAAATAATATATAAAGATACTACCCTTTAAACCAGGTTTTCAAACAATGGCTCTAGTTTATTAGAATTGTATTTATAGCAGCATCTTTAGTACTAGCCACATAAATAGCTGCAGTTGTAGCCGCAGCAGTAGCAGCAATTACCACAGCAGTGGTAATAGCAGCAGCAGTAGTAACAGCAGTAGTAATAATTCTAGCAATACTACTGAAACTACTTTTGGTAGTAGTAGTAGTAGTAATTTTTAAAATTTTACACTCGTGCTTGCAACATACCAGCATGATCAGAGCAAGAGAGAAAAAGATAGATAATAATAATAATAATAATAACAATAATAATAATAAAATTAATAATAACAACAATAATAATAGTAGTAGTTAGAACGATAACAGAGAAAAATATTATTACAGCTAAATAATATGTAGACGCAAAGCCAGAAAAAAACTTAACTTACATAAGCGCACATCAACAAAAATAAACGAACACATACACACGTACAAACACACACACATGCACAAACGTACAAACACACACATACACAAGTACAAACAAACACACACACAAGTACAAACACACACACACACACACAAAGGCATAATACAAAACAAAGAGATATTAACAAACAAATGATTCTTCATTGTTAATTATGTCCAATAAAATTGAACGTAATAATGCACTATTAGCAAAACATCGGATGAAATTCTGACGTTTTGAACAATCAAACGGACAGACGACTGTGGAACTTGTGCTCGCACACACACACACACGCACGCACGTACACACGCACACACGTACACACACACGTGTAGCATGCATACAAATTGCTTTGCAAACAACTTAAGAATAAAGAGGTAAAATCACTTTGCAATAGAAAAAACGAAGTGAAGATAATTCGCTACACTAATGAGAGATAGAGAGAGAGAGAGAAAAGAAAGAAAGAGAGAGAGAGATGGGGAGAAAAAGAGAGAACAACAGACACTTACAAGGCAACAAAAACAACACACAAATGTCCACGAATCGTTAATCACGTGACACTTATAGGGGCTTATGACGTCAACGACTCTCGCCTCCTGATGACGTAAACAAAAAGATAATAAAAAAAGAAGTCTCAGAGAAGGAGTTAATGAAAAAATAGAGAGAAAGAAAGAGAGAGAAAGAGAGAAAAAGAGGGAGAAAGAGAGAGAGAGAAAGAAAGAAAGAAGAAATTAAAGAATAAAAAGAGTGAAAGAAAGATGAAAATAAAAAATGTTGGTATGAAAACGGAAGTCGACTTCAAATATGCTGGATATTATCGACCTACATATGTTCAAATTTGTCTATCGCCTTTATTTCTTGTATATCACAGCATGTTTGTTTGTATGTGTGTTGTTTGTATGTTTGTTTGTATGTTTGTTTGTATGTTTACGTGTTTCTATGTTGGGTATATGTATGTTGGGTGTATGTATTTATATCATTTTGTTCGCTAATATATACGTGTTTGTGTGTATGTTTGCGTGTGTACGTATGTATATGTATGTTTGATTTTCTTTTTATGTATACATATACATATGTGTGTGTGTTTCATTGGTATAAATATTGGTTTATTCTGTACATCTGTATGCATTTTTAAATGTGTTTATCGAATGAACGTTATACAATGTTTTTTATTCACCATCAATTTTGCTCGGGACTCCAATTTATATCGAATTCAACAACAAAAAAGAAGTATTAGATACAATTATATATATATATATATATATATATATATATATATATATATACAACAACAACTACTACACACATACATACACACATGCACACCCACACACAAACAAACATACATACATATATACATACAATATTTTATAAATTCTACCGAATGTGAATTTATAGAAAATTGTAAAAATTATGGTCTATTACCAACATTTACACATACACACATACACACATACATTCAAAAACCAGTTTACATGTACATAAATCCTATAATTGAGGGATACATAGAGGCAAGGATAAATACACATCAAGATACGCACACAAACACACACAGAGGTGGACCCACACACACACACGCACACACACACACACACGCACACATGACACACGCACACATGACACACGCACACACACGACACACGTGCATTAGTGGAGTTAAAGCCCAATCGGATATTAGCGAATGTTTGTTCAGTTATTGTATTTGTATTAGAATCCATCTTTAAGTGTCTCACTGACTGACTGCCTAGCTCATGACGGAGATGATGAAGAAGAAGATGATGTAGAAGATGATGATGATGAAGAAGATGATAATGAAGAAGATGATGATGAAGAAGATGATGTAGAAGATGATGATGATGAAGAAGATGATAATGAAGAAGATGATGATGAAGAAGATGATGATGATGATGACGGTTACGAGCGTTTTTCTTTTGGATCACAATGTGGTAGAACGAGACGGTTTTTAGATTTGAAATCAGTATAAAAAATTATTTTATAAGCGTTCAATGTTATTATGGGCAAGACAAATCCTCTATGTCAGTGTAATATGCTGATGTCAATTGTCAGGTAATTTAGCTGTTGTTGTTGTTGTTGTTGTTACGATAGGATGACGTGTGATGGTTTTATATATACAAATACATATATACACACACACATATATATATATTCTTTATATACATATATGTATATATATACATGAATATGTATTATCCATATTATATATACATATCTAATTTAATGATGATATATATGGTGGTTTAATTGTGATATATGCGATGATTTAACTATAATTCTTTCACGAATCAATTCGTCATCGCTTTTTAATTTCATTCTTCCGGACATCAATTTTCTTCCATGTTTTTCGTTCACTCGTTCATTCATTCGTTCGTTCATGCACTCATTTTTTTTGTCATGCATTCATTCATTTTGAATTCTTCCTCCAATCATTTTACAAACAGCTACATTATTTTCTGCTCGTTTATCCATTTAACCAACTATGTTTTCATCCATTCTATCATTCATTCATTCATCCAATCATTCATCTATTTACTCATCCATCCATCTATTCATTCATTCATTCATTTTTTTCTCCATCCACATCCATCCATCATTTTTTCATCCCTTCCGTCACTCAGGCACTCAGTCACTCCTCCCCAACGCAATATTTGTTATTGACGACGTGCAGACGGACGGGACCTTCTTGCTATTTATGATCTTTTGAACTCGTCCGCCGGAAATGTTATTCAATATCTTTGTCTTCTTCTTCCGGTTTATTGTCATTTTCTGTTAGTCCCGCGCCATTTTTTAAAACGTCGTCGTCGTCATCGTATTTTTTTTTTGAAAATTGTTATTGTTCTTATTAATTTTTTGGTTCGCAGTCCTCATCATCATCATCATCATCATCATATCATCATCATCATCACCGCTATCATCGTGGATGACGTCACCATCATCTTTTCACCCTTTCATTATTTTATTCGTTAAATAATGCGCCTCCCCACTTTAAAAATCAATCTGCCAGACGATATATATTCAGGATCACAATACCATTGTTATGTATGTATATGTGCGTGTGTGCGTGTGTGTGCGTGCGTGTGTGTGCGTGCGTGTATGTGTTTGTATACGAATACACAAAGTTTGTTTGCACACACTCTCGCTTATGAACACGTACACAAACAAATACGTATCTACTGAATGTGCTTGTCGAAATGAAGATGGTTCTCTGTCTTCTCTTGTTCGTAATTATACGAGCCGTTAGATGTGTATCTTTCTCTCTCTTTTTCTCTCTCTCTTTCTCTCTCTATCACTTTTTTTATCTATATGTGTACATATGTGTGTGTGTGTACGTATGTGTGTGTATCAGTGCTTGTATATGTATGTATGTGTGTCAGGGCTTTACATGTGCACGCATTCATATTGTTGTGATTATTGAACCAGTAGTCAATAATAATTAGGAGCAAGAATCATGTATGTGTGTGTCTGTGAGTGTGTGTGTATGTTTGTGTGTGTGAAAGAGAGAGAGAGAGAGTGTGTGTGTGTATGTTTGTGTGTGTGTGTGTGTGTGTGTGTGTGTGGTTTTTGCTCTTTGTGTGTGGGTGTGTGTGTGTGTTTATTTGCGCTTGTGTTTAAATTTGTTTGTTTGTGTATATATCAATTCTTACTTGAATGAAAATGTATCAGTATTTACTAGCTTACATTTACGCTTTAGGGACATACTTTTACGAACGTTAACTGAATGAACGAACAAACGAATTTAAAGAATGAATGAATGAATGAATGAATGAACGAACGAATGAATGAATAAATGAATGAATGAATGAATGAATGAATGAGCAGATGAACGAACGAATGAATGGACAAATACACAAAATCGGATATAGAATATTCTAAAGAGACTTTTAAAAAATCAGCTGGTTTGATGACGTATTTGATGACGTATGACAAATCAATTACTTCATCTAACAATGCCTGGAATAATTTTTAATAATAATGATAATAAATAATGAATAATAATAATAATAAACAATAATAATAATAATAACAACAGTAAAATCATTAACACGTTTTAAAGCTTCTTTCATTGTCATGGCCATAAATCATTATTATTCATTCGTATCTTCATCGTCATCGTAGTCACCTTCATCTTCATCATCATCTTCATCATCGTCATCATCATCTTCATCATCATCATCATCTTCATCATCATCATCATCGTACACGGAACACCTTCAAATAATGTTATGCACTTGCAATCTCGTCAAACATACATATATATACATACACATACATACATATACATACACATACACGCACACACATACATACACAAATACACACACACTTACAGACACACCTATAAACGTAAACAAGTTATCATTTATACTTAACACATAAACACTAAAGACAATCACAAACACACACTTACAACACATACACGCACACACACACAAACACACACACGCAGGCACGCACACACATGCACACACGAATCATGAATGATACCACTAAAAGCACCTTAATTGAAAATCTTTGCTCAATTAGGCTTCTACCTATTGTTGCTTTATAACATTTATTCTGCTTTTTTTGCCATACGTACACAATATAAGCGCGCATCGCTAATTCTCATTAAGTATGTGTGTGTATGTGTGTATGTGTGTGTGTGTGTAGTGTGTGTATGTGTGTATGTGTGTGTGTGTATGTTTGTGTATGTGTGTGTGTGTGATGTTTGTATCTATGTGTTCTCTATCTTTTACTCTTTCTCTCTCTCTTTCTCCCTCTCTCCTCTCTCTCTCTCTCTCTCTCTCTCTCTTTCTTCTTCTTTCTCTCTCTTGTTCTGTGTTTTTGTTTATTTTTCTCTTTGTTTTTGTTTCTTTCTCTCTTCTTTACAAACTTTTCAAAATTGGAAGTATCAAGATGTGAAGTGAAGATAATTTGATCGAAACACCAAAGAACTATTGGAGATGCTACTAATGTTGCACTAGTACGGAGTAATATTTAAAATGACGTCACCATCCTCCTTCTCTTCCTCCTCTTCCTCTTCCTCATTATCATCATCAACAGCAGCCGCCACAGCAGCCACAACAGCATCATCATCATCTCCATCTTAGTCATCGTCATCATCACATTGATGTCATTGTTATTTGTTGATAATTGATTATGAAGCAAGAGACGCATTATGCAATTAGGCCTTGTCGTCGTTTTAACGCAAGAATTCTGTTGTTGTTGTTGATGTTGTTGTTGTTGTTGATGTTGTTGATGTTGTTGTTGTTGATGTTGTTGTTTTTGTTGATGATGATGACGTTGTTGATGTTGTTGTTGTTGATGTTGTTGTTGTTATTGTTGATGTTGATAATGTTGTTGATGTCGTTGTTGATGTCGTTGTTGTTGATGTTGTTGTTGATGATGTTTTTGATGTTGTTGTTTTTGTTGTTGTTCTTGCTGCTGATGTTGTTGTTGATGATATGATGATTATCCTCATTTTCTTACCTTTCATAATTAACATCAGTAACGCTGTCTGTATTATTATTATTACTATTATTACAATAATGATAATTATTATTATTTTTATTAATATTATTATCGTCGTCATCGTCATCATCAGTGCGTTAAACAAACATACTTCTAAGCATAAGCAAGCATGTTGTCAGACATCTGCTTAAATCATCTTCATCATCATCGTCTTCTTCTTCTTCTTCTTCTTTTTCTTCTTCTTCTTCTTCATTGTTATCATCATCACCACTATCATCATTATCATAATCTATATAACAATCATACAAGCATACAAACACACAGACACACACGCATACATACATACAAATATACATACAAACATACATACAAACATGAAACTTTCAACACGAATGTGCGAATTTGTCACGAGCCGATTTCTTCTTCCCAATACATCAATAAAAAACATGTTTTTAGATGTTTGTTGCCAAATTATTAATTAATTTATTAATCAAACATACATACACACAGACACACAAGCACACATACATGCAAACACACATACATGCATACATACACACACACACGTACATACATAAATGTGTCTTCAAAAATATTAATGCTTAACGCTTATAGACGTACATTACATACTATACCACAAACATCTATACATACAAAAACAAACATACAAACATTTATATATGCAAACATATATACAAACATACATACATACATACATACATACCTACATACAAACAGACAGACAGACAGACATTCATACATGCAAACATCTCGCTTGCTTGCTGAAGATGTATACTAACTCTCTCAATGTAGGTACATTTGAAGAACGAGTGATAATAAGAATGAGTGATAAGAAAAATGATGATGATGGTAATGATAACGATTGTGACGATGATGATAATGATGGTGGTTTTCATCATCTTTATGATGACGATTATTGTTTTTCATATTATTATTATTATTTTTATAAACGTTATTTCTATTATTAGAAAAAACAATAATGACGAAATGTCGTCATCACTATCATGATCAACGTCATTCTTACAATCATCATCATCATCACCATTAACAACAACATCATCATCATCGTCTTCAACAACAACAACATCATCATCGTTGTCTTCATCAACAACATCATCATCATCATCGTCATCTTCATCGTCGCCGTCGTCATCATGTTTTTGTTTCTCCTCCGCAGTTTATAATTTTGAAAAGTAGCTTTCTCGCTGTATGGAAAAGACCGCACTCATGTTTACTTCCGGTTCTCATGGAACATCTAAAAGTGAACTTATGAAATGAAGTGTCCCGGCTCTCTTTCCGCTTTTTTGTATCACTCTTTTTTGTGACTTTTTTTTGTGTTTCTGTGTTTTTTTTTCTTCTGTTTCTATGTTCTCAACGTTCTCGAACGGATGTCGTTATTATTATTATTATTATTTCTATTATTATTATTATTTCGATGCTTTTTTATTTTAAAAAATTGTTGCGAAATTTTCTTTCGCCACAAACATTTGTGTTTCTGCCAATGTGTTGAACAATTTTTTCTAAAGAACGTGTTTATTGTGAGTTGGTTTTTGTTGTTGTTGCTCTGCTGTTGCTGTTGTTGATGTTGTTTGATTGTTATATCTACTCGACTCTGTGTAAGGCTCACTTTGTATGGAAAGTAGGTAGGCAAGAATAAATTAAGAGTGAGTAAATGAATGAACGAACGAATGAACGAATGAATGAATGGATGAATGGATGAATGAATGAATGAACGAGTTGAATGAATAAATGAACACACGCGCACACACGCACACACACACATTCACACACACATTCACACACACACACACGTCCTAGCAACTGCATAAAAGACGTTTTAAACTTGTATTAACTTTTAAACGTGTTGCATTCGCCATTATGCTGGCGACGATGATCAATAAGCGGAAATGAATTATATATATTTATATATTTCCGGTTCATATGGCTCCGCATACATACAAACATACATACGTACATACAAACATACATACAGACATACATACATACATACACACACATACATACATACATACATACATACAAACAAATGCATTTTTGCCCTTTTCTCAAGAGATGCGAACGAGAATTGAGCGGGAAAATATAGGTAGACAAATGATGATGATGATGATGATGAAGAAGATGATGATGATAATGATGTTAAAAGTGATGATGACGATGTCGAAGATGATGATGAAGAAGAAGATGATGATGACGATGTTAATAATGATGACGATGACGATGCTAGCATTCTTTTAGTTACAAATAAGAATAATTAAGCACCAACAACAATAGCAATATAAGATGCCATTATAGCATTCATCCTAATAAATATTCATAATAATAATAATTATTATAAATAATAATAATAATAATAATAATAATAATTTGTACAAGAAGTGCTATATAATGTTTACTAGTCACGCGGTCACATCTAAATGTGTGCATGAATTATTCACGTGTCATCAAATGTTTGTATGTTTGTTTGTATGCGTATATATGTGTACACATTCACACGCACATTTACACACACACACACATATATATAATGATAATAAATGTTATTATATATCTATGTATCAATATATACATATGTATATATATAATCGCACACTTAGACATTCGTACATGTTTCTATATATCAATATTATCAATATCAGTATTATAAATGGAAACAGATATAAAAATATTAGACAGTGATAATGAGAAAGAGAGAGAGAGAGAAAGAGAAAGAGAAAGAGAGAGAGAGAAAGAGAAAGAGAGAAAGAGAAAGAGAGAGAGAGAGAGAAAGAGAAAGAGAGTGAAATAACGGGAAACATTACTCAGTAAAAATGAGAAAGAGAGAGAGAAAGAGAGAGAAAGAGAGAAAGAGAGAGAGAAAGAGAGAGAAAGAGAGAGAAAGAGAGAGAGAGAGAGAGAGTGAGAGAAAGAGGGTGAAATAACGGGAAACATTACTCAGTAAAAATGAGAAAGAGAGAAAGAAAGAGAGAGAGAGAGAGAGAGAGAGAGAGAGAGAGAGATAGAGAGAGAAAGAAAGAGAGAAAGAGAGAGAGTGAGAGAAAGAGGGTGAAATAACGGGAAACATTACTTTATATTAGAAGCAATCTAACGAGTTTGATGACAATGCAACTGTAACTGCTGTTATCTCGGCTATATTATGTTCTTGCCTTTTTTCTTCACACACACACACTCACACACATACACACACACATTCACACACACACGTACACACACAAACACATATACACATACATACATAAAGGCACACGTATGCCCCCACAAAAATACACACAACTATCATTTGTAGACACGTACGTGCAGCATGTTTAACATGTTGTAAGTTATTTCTTTGATTCAATGTTTTCACGAAGTTAATAATAATAATTATCCCGTCCCGTCCACACGAAAATCAATTTAGATAGAATCCTTTTTATCATACTTACCAACAAACATACACTCACAAACACACACCCACACACACGCACACACACACATACATGCGAACGAACAAACAAACAAATAAACATATAGCAAAACATTGGAAAACACATTTACTTGCATACAAACCCATAGACAGACATCTCGATCGAGGTGTCTGTTTATGATACAAACCAAACCAACACATATATACAAATTCAAACAAACACACACACAAACACACACACTCAAACACATACACAAACACACACACACACATATCCACAAACACACACACACACACAAACAGACACAAACATACACAAACATACAGAGAGTTCTACT